>NW_024070191.1:20237429-20312414 GCF_014754425.2 Oryx dammah
AAAAAAAAAAAAGAATTGTAAAGTAAAATAAAAAATAAATTAAAAATATATATATATAAAATAAATAAAATAAAATACATGTTAAAATGGGGAAAAAAAAAGTTTATCAGAGGATTGTTGATCTACAATGTTAGTTTCAGGTGTATAGCAAAGTGATTCAATTATACACACACATATATGCACACACACACATCGTTTTTTAAAATTCTTTTCTCATATAGGTTTTCACAGAATAATGAGTCGAGTTACCTGTGCTATATAGTAGGCCCTTGTTGAGCATCTATTTTACATATAATAGTTGTGTATATGTTCATCCCAAGCCCTTGATTTATCCCCACCCAGCCAAGTTTCCCCTTTGGTAACCGTAAGTTTGTTTTCTATGTCTGTGAGTCTGTTTCATAAATATGTTCATTTATCATTTTTTTTCATTTTTATTATTATTTTTTACTTTACAGTATTGTATTGGTTTTGCCACACATCAACATGAATCTGGCACGAGTGTACACGTGTTCCCAATCCCGAACCCCTCCTGCCCAACACCATCCCTCTGGGTCATCCCAGTGCACCAGCCCCAAGGATCCTGTATCCTGCATCAAACCTAGACTGGCGATTCGTTTCTTATATGATATTATACGTGTTTCAATGCCATTCTCCCAAATCATCCCACCCTCTCCTTCTCCCACAGAGTCCAAAACATTGTTCTATACATCTGTGTCTCTTTTGCTGTCTTGCCTACAGAGTTATCATTACCATCTTTCTAAATTCCATATATATGCATTAGTATACTGTATTGGTGTTTTTCTTTCTGGCTTACTTCACTCTGTATAATTGGCTCCAGTTTTGTCCACCTCATTAGAACTGATTCAGATGTATTCTTTTTAATGGCTGAGTAATAATACTCCATTGTGTATATGTACCACAGCTTTCTTAGCCATTCATCTGGTGATGGACATCTAGGTTGCTTCCATGTCCTGGCTATTATAAACAGTGCTGTGATGAACACTGGGGTACACGTATCTCTTTGAATTCTGGTTTCCTTGGTGTGTATGGCCAGCAGTGGGTTGGTGGGTCATAAGGCAGTTCTATTTCCAGTTTTTAAAGGAATCTCCACACTGTTCTCCATAGTGGCTGTACTAGTTTGCATTCCCACCAACAGTATAAGAGGGTTCCCTTTTCTCCACACCCTTTCCAGCATTTATTGCTTGTAGACTTTTGGACCGCAGCCATTCTGACTGGCGTGAAATGGTACCTCACTGTGGTTTTGATTTGCATTTCTCTGATAATGAGTGATGTTGAGCATCTTTTCATGTGTTTGTTAGCCATCCGTACATCGTCTTTGGAGAAATTAGATTCCATACAAATGGTATACATGATATTTGTCTTTCTCTGACTTACTTTCAGTTCAGTCGCTCAGTCGGGTCCAACTTACTTGACTTAGTATGATAACCTTTAACACCATCCATCTCTAGGTCCATTCATGTTACTGTAAATGGCATAATTTCATTATTTCCTTATGGCTGAGTAATATTCAACTATATTTATATACCACATCTTCTTTATATACTCTCTGTCGATGGACATTTCAGTTGGTCCCATGTCTTGGCTATTGTAAATAGTGCTGCAATGAACACTGGGGTGTATGTATATTTTCAAATTATGGTTTTCTTCTGGATATATGCCCAGGAGTGGGACTGCTGGATCAGACGGTAGTTCTACTTTTAGTTTTTTAAGGAATTGCTTGCAAATGCTATGTACAAATCTGATTTTTTATATGACTGAAAAATGTCCATCTGGTATTTAACAACATGGAAATCCCTGGTGAACTAGTGTGATTTTCAGATGAGTGATGGATACAGGAGCCAGACGGAAGGACACTGGGAGTGACCAGAAATGAACTGAGATCATGGGCACAGACAACCCTCACATAGTCAATTAGGTCATGTTATGACTGCAAAGACCAGGAGAGAGGTATGCTACTGAGAAACTTTAGTAACAAACCATGTGGAATACATTAAATCAAACTTTATGATTTTCCAAAATATCTTACAAGTGGCAACCAAGTGGACAGTAGACCTTAACAGGAAATGGTATTGACGAGGATATGGTTGAAAAAGAGGATGGAGATTCTGAAGAAAGGTTGATCTTCGTGTTCTTGAGGGACCAGTTAAGTCCCTTGGAAGGGGGTGAGAGAACAGAAAATAAGAGATCAAAGAAAATGGACAAAGATGGAACAGCAGAATAAGCAGGAATAAGAGAATAGAAGAAACTGAATTCAATGATATTAATTCCAAGTTTGAAAGCTTGGATTTGGAACTATTACAGATTTTGATGAGGTTTCAGGTAGTTCCCAAGTGAGCAATTTAAGTGAAATGAACAAGTAGGTTATAGAATTTAAAGAGAAAAAAATGAAAATATGAAGCCAATGTGCTAAACAAGTAGACAGCATGGGCATTCTGAAGAAAGCAGTTTTAAAATATATATATATCATGCCTGGAGACAGAGTGAATTAGATAACCTTTAAAAGTCTTTTATCCCTCTAATCTTATTTTTCAAGGAAGTTACTACATGATTGTCTTCAATATAGTAAAAAAAATAGGTCTTTTCCAAAAAGAGTATAAATGACACAAAGAATATTCAGTCCTAGCAGCATCGTTTTTATAAGTGCTACAAATCAACTTAATGGGATTTTTTTCCTCTTGAAAATATTTTTTAAAATGGCTGCACAATTCTAATTTATCCTACTTAATTGAAATTAATATATCATATTGTGGCTACTGCAATGTTTTCTTTAACCAATCACAGCAATATATATTCGTACTTTCTTATTTATGATTTACTTTTAGTGCCTAGAAATATAGTAACAACCTGACTGTATCAAACTGGGGAGAGAAGGAAGGAATAATTTTAAAAACAAATTCTCAAACAGAATAATGAATTGTCAAGTAAAATTTTGAAAGTGGAAAATTGTTCAGTAAAAGATAAAATATAGTGGCAATTAGTATCATCTTTAAGGATTTAACAATCAAAGTAATATTGTGCACCTAAAAATATTTTCTTGAGCAAACTAAACAAAACTCAGTCAAAACTATTTACAGCCTTAAATTGCTTAGTAAACCAGGCCTGCACAGTGCAATACACTTATCTAATGTTAAACTATCACAAATTCTAAAATTGAGTCCTTTTTTAGTTGAAGGAGAGGTGATTTGCAATATTGTGTTAGTTTCAAATGTACATCATACTGATTCAGGGTTTTTGCAGATTATATTCCATTACAGGTTACTACAAGATATTAGGTAATTCCTTGCACTATACAGTAAATACTTGTTGCTTACCTATTTTATGTAGTTTATATAAATGAATCCCATATATATTAAGTCCTTAATTAATGCTTAAAGCAATTAAAAATATATATACCTTTCTTTTTCTTTAAAATATATGTGCTTAGTCGCTCAGTCGCATCCAACTCTTTGCAACCCCATGGACTATAGTCTGCCAGGCTCCTCTGTCCATGAGGATTCTCTAGGCAAGAAACCCTGGGAGGGGACCTTCCCAACACAGGAATCAAACCTGGGTCTCCTGCACTGAAAGCAGATTCTTTACCATCAGAGCCACCAGGGAAGCCCAAGAATACTGGAGTGGGTAACCTATCCCTTCTCCAGTGGAACTTGCCAACCCAGGACTCAAACCAGGGTCTCCTGCATTGCAGGTGAATTCTTTACCAGCTTAGCTACCATAAGATAAGCTTTTGGTTTAGAAACAATCAATAGCACATATGCTTTGCAATTGTTATCCTTTCAATCTTCCAAGTAATGTTTGAGGGGGGAAAATAAGTAGAATCTTCTATGCCTAGTAGACTAATTCTGGAACCGTACAAGAGAAGGGGGAGAACCCCCAAATGTGATTTTAGGGCTTAAGGAGTTCAATACTGGGTAGAAACTTTTTTAGAAGAAAAATGTTATGAATTTTTATTATGAAGGAGAAAGCTGGTATGGAGGGAAGATGACAAGAAAACAAAGGGAGGAAAAAGAAAAGGGGGTGTGGTTTGGGGAATGATGCTTATTCCATGGCAGGACCAGGAGCAGGCCTGCACTGAGCCAGAAGGCCTTAAGCTTCTGTTTACAAAACACAGGAACCCCCTGAGGGGTCTGGCTCAGCAGTTAAAGCATCTGCCTCCAATGTAGGAGACCCAGGTTCGATCCCTGGCTTTGATCCCTGGGTCGGGAAGATTCCCTGGAGAAGGAAATGGCAACTCACCCCATTATTCTTGCCTGGAGAATCCCATGGATGGAGGAGACTGGTAGGCTACAGTCCACGGGGTCCCAAAGAGTTGGAAAGGACTGAGTGACTCCACTTTCGCTTTCTTTTTCAGAGGGAGTGTGGCCTGGCTGCTGGAATGCAGGCTACCTTCTGTTTCTTGATCTGGTGCTGGTTTTACAGGAGTCTTCTCTCCATTAAAATGAACTAAGCTTTTTCTCTATGTCTGTTTTGGGAGGAGAGGGTGAGATGTATGGAAAGAGTAACATGGAAACTTAAATTACCATATGTAAAATAGAGAGCCAACAGGAATTTGCTGTATGGTTCAGGAAACTCAAACAGGGGCTCTGTATCAACCTAGCAGGGTGGGATGGGGTTGGGGGGGAGCTGAGAGGGGGGTTCAAAAGAGAGGGACTAGATGTATATCTATGGCTGATTCATACTGAGGTTTGACAGGAAACAACAACATTCTGTAAAGCAAGTATCCTTCAATTAAAAAATAATTAAAAAATTTTAAAAAATGAACTAAGCCACACATGACTTATGTACTTTCTTAAATTTATGTAATGTTTCTATTAAAAAATCTCAGATATGTAAGTAAATTAACTTGAGATTGTGCTACTAGGGTACATTTCTGGAGTTTCTGGAATGTGCATTTTAACAAGTACCCTGGGGGTGTATACAGCCATTCTAAGACATAAATGGAAAAACAATAGTTGAGAGGTTCAAAAATAAGTTCTTTCATCCTCTCAGCAAATGCTTTCTCCTGCCACAGGCATTTCTGAGTATTCAACAAATCTGCTGATTTGAAACCCTTTACTCCAGTCATTTAGAAAGCAGATGGATTACTGACTATAGACGGGATCAGAGATCATGTCCATCCTTACTTTTTACTTACCCAGGCTTAGGATGTACCAGGCCCTACACAGGATACCATAAAAATGAGAAAAAAAATCACAGTTTCTGCCTTCAAGAAGTTTATAATCTACTTTAAATAATTCCATAGTACCTAAAATACAAAGCAAGCAAAAAATTAAGTGGTATAAGCAGCAGCAAGCAAAGCACTGTAAAAGAGGAAGGATGCGGAAGCAGACAAGGCCTCCTGGAAGACAGCATCAAAACTACATAAAACTTAAGTGTATTTTCAACAGAGAGAAGAAAGAGGAAGCACTCCTGAAAGTGCAGGTAGAAGCACTATGCTAAAGACAGCATAGGCTGTAGATGGCACTGCTAGGAAGAAAGTAGTCAGAGATGAGGCCAGAAATGCAGGCTGTCACTACCGGTAGAAGGAGTCTTAGATAAAAGGCAGAAATAAGTATGCCTAATGTTAATTTTACAGGAATAAGGAAGTCACAGAGGCCATTTGAACAGAAAGGAGACACGATTGTAAGTCACTTCAGGAAGGTAAATCCGGAAGCCACAAATTTAATCAACCGTGACAAGATGAAGGTAAGTCAGCATGCTACGTATCACAGTGATGGTGAATCAAGGCTACACAGATCTGGGTTCTGTTGCTACTCTACTTGATCGAGCTGCTTAACCTGAGACACAGCTACCACTTGTAATTAGGGGATGGGAGAGAAACGACTTCATATAAGGGCACTGCAGACACTGAAGGAAGCCAACATGTCAATTTCCTAGCACCTCAGAGGTAGTTGGTCATTGTGATCATCATCGTCATCTACTTTTTCACATGACTCGAGTTTTTCCTATGCTAAATATGGTATATTTAGATGGTTCACCTGAGTTTGCCTGGAGCTAAATCCTGATGAAGAAAACAAAACGTAAGACTTCAGAGAAAAAGTGAAGAAGGTGTAAGATACATGTAAGAAGTTCAGATTGCTAAAGAAGAACTAAGATGTATGCGAAATAGTAAAAAATACACAAAATATAACTTTTCTAGTAGTGTGTTCTCATTTTGTTATACTTGGATTTGGGCAAAAGCTTCAAGGTTGGCTTTGATATCTCTAATTATAGAACTGTATGTTGCTGTCAAGAAATACAACTGAAAAAAACTTTCTTTTTTTCAGTGGCAAATAAATCTGCCTACCTGACCTCCCAAGATAGATTACACTGTTTTTACATATCCTCGAGTTTTATGGATAGTGTTTCCAAATGTAACATGGTTGAATATTTGGCTGCTCTCTTTTTTCTAGTCAGGCTATCTTTCCTATAAAACACATCATTTCCGTTTCTGACTTCTCATCTTAGTGTATGTATGGTTACTTAGCATCTGAAGTACTTTCTGTTTTCTTTTGAACCAACTGAAATATGACTTATCAAATATTAAATTCAGTACCACTTCCAAAATGACACTAACAGATGAGGATGTATAATTCATATGAGTCAATGATCAGGATTAGCATTCTTCTAGTTATCACTGTTTAATGTTGGTCTGGATGGCTGAATCAATTTTGAGACTTCACCTGCAGCTTAATTTCCCAAATTTAAAAGCTCAAAATAATGGAATAAAGAATAAAATAAAGTTGACAGTTTAATACATGCTTCTCTGGAAGTACTTTAGTTTTGTGAAGTATTGAAATTGTTGTACAGTGGAAGGGTGTTGAGATGTTCATGACCAGATCTCTGCACAGTCAAGAGTTCAATGTGATGTATGTGTCATCCATACAGAAGGAGTGATTATGATTTTATGTTCCTGTTATGAAATATTTACCATTGCATTAACAGGTTTTATATTACAAAACACATTTTAATGTAAGCAATGTAAAACTGTGTACACCACAGAAACATTGATAATAGTGTTATCTTTTCTCCACTCCTGCAAACATAATTTCAGAATGGAAGCTTCTTCTACTGACATTTCAAATGCTTAAGTATTCTCATCATGACCCTGTACCTGTTTGACTGGTAAGTACAACATAATGAATAAAGTTTGGAGAAAACCATCTTAATAAGCTTACTTAAGAACCAGTATTTTTGTACCTAGTTAAGTATCTTTGCTAGATTATATATAATGGGTCTTTGTTCCATTTCCTGGGGAAATTGCACCTCAAAATAAAATGCTGTTCATGGGAAATAACATTTTCTTCCTTTTCTTCTTTAACTGACCTTTTGATTAAAAAAAAATACATAGAACTAGGTTCTAAGATGAAAATAAGAGGCAGATATAAACTAATACATCAAGAGATACCATAAATATGTGGTATATGGTATGGTACCTTTAAAATTTTTTATTTTAGAGTATTTGATTAGCAATGTTAGGTTAGCTTCAGTTGTATACAGCAAGTTTTACATATACATGTATCTATTTTTTTATGAATTCTTTTCCCATTTAGGTTATTACAGAATTTTAAGCAAAGTTCCCCATGCTACACAGTATTTCTTGTTGGTTATCTATTTCAAACATAGAAAAACGTATACATCAATCCTAAACTCCTAATTTACCCCTCCCCTTCACCTTTCACCTTTGATAATTGATTTTTTTTGGTGTCTGCTTCTATTTTGTAAATAAGCTCATTTGTGTCATTTTTTTAGATTCTGCACATAAGTGCTATCATGTCTTTCTCTGACTTACTTCACTCAGTATAATAATCTCCAAGCCCACTATGGTACTGCAGATGGCATTCTCTCACTGTTTTTAGTGGCTGAGTAATCTTCCATTGTATGTGTGTGTGTATGTGTGTATGTACACATCACATATTCTTTATCCAGACATTTACGTCACTTCCATGTCTTGGCTACTGTATCGGCACTGCAGTGAACACTGGGGTGCATGTATCCCTTTGAAACACGGTTTTCTTTGGATATGTGCCCAGGAGTGGGATTGTAGGATTATGCAGTAACTCTATTTTTAGTTTTTTAAGGAAACTCCATACTGTTCTCCACAGCAGCTGCACCGGTTTACATTACCACCAGTGTAGGAGGGTTCCCTTTTCTCCACATCCTGTCCAGCATTTATTGTTACTTTTTTTTTTTTAATGATGTTTCTTCTGACTGGTGTGAGGTGATACCACATTGTAGTCCATTTACATTGCTCTAATAATTAGCAGTGTTGAGCCTCTTTCATGTGACTTTTGGCCATCTATTTGTCTTCTTGGGAGATATGTCTGTTTAGGTCTTTTGCCCATTTTGATCAGTCTGTTTCTTCACATTGAGCTACATGAGCTGTTTATAAATTTTGGAGATTAATCCCTTGTTGGTCAAACTGTTTGCAAATATTTCCTCCTGTTCTGGGAGTTGTTTTCTTTTTGCTTATGGTTTCCTTTGCTATATAAAAGCTTTTAAGTTCCAGTCATTTTTTTTGTTTGTTTGTTCTTATTTCCATTACTCTAACAGATGGGTTGAAAAGATACTGCTGCAGTTTATGTCAAAGAATGTTCTGCATGTTTCCTCTAGGGAAAACATAGTATCTGGTCTTATATTTAGGCCCTTAATCCATATAGAGTTTATTTTTGTATATGGTGGTAAAGAATACTCTAATCTAATTCTTTCACATGTAGCTGTCCAGTCTTCCCAGCACTGTTTATTGAAGGGACTGCCTTTTCTCCATTATACAGTCCTGCCTCTCTGTCACTCATCTATTGACCATATATGTTTGAGTTTATTTCTGGACGTCTTACCCTGCTCCACTGATCTACATTTCTGTTTTTGTGCCAATACCACACTGTCTGACCAAATTCATTGATGAGCTCTAGTAGTTTTCTGGTAGTGTGTTTAGGATTTTCTACATAGTATCATGTCATTTGCAAACAGTGACAATTTTACTTTTTCTTTTCCATTTTGAATGCCTTTTATTTCCTTCTGGATGCATTTTCTTTTCTTCTCTGACTGCTGTGGCTAGAACTTTCAAAACTATGCTGAATAAAAGTGGCAAGAGTGGACATCCTTGTCTTTTTCCTGGATCTTAGAAGAAATGCTTTCAGCTTTTCAATATTCAGAATGATGTTAGTTGTGGGTTTGTCATAAATGGTCTTTATTACGTTGAGATGGGTCCCCTCTATGCCACTTTCTGGAGAGTTTTTTTAATCATAAATGGGTGTTGAATTTTTTAGAAACCTTTTTTTAATCTACTGAGATAATCATATGATTTTTACTTCTCAGTTTGTTAATGTGGAATATCACACTTGTTGATTTGCAGATACTGAAAAATCCTTGCATCCCTGGGATAAGTCCAAGTTGATCGTGGTACATGAGCTTTCTCATGTATTGTTGGATTCAATTTGCTAGTATTCTGTTGAGAATTTTTGCATCTGTGTTGATACTGGCCTATAATCTGCTTTTTTTTGTGGTATCTTTGTCTTGTTTGGGTATCAGGGTGAGGGTGGCCTCATAGAATGGGTTTTCGAGTGTTCCTTCCTCTGCAGCTTTTTGGGAAGAGTTTCAGAAGGATAGGTGTTAACTCTTCTCTAAATGTTTAGCACAAGCCACCTGTGAATTTTATCTCTATTGTATTATATTGCATCATATTCAGTGATTAAGTCACAAGGCTCACATCACATAACTCTTTAAAGTTTACAGCTATGCTGGTATCCCCTGCCATTTCTTCTATAAAGTACTTGAATTCAAAAAAAGTTTGGAAAGACACTTCCTTCCCTAACAGCAAGCCAAGCAAGGAGGATGAGAGTTTGCCATCATTTGGGGAATTGACAAGCAAGAATCTCAACAGTTCTTCCCTGTACTAAGGTCTGAATTGAGCAAAAATAACAAGAGCATCAGTGCTGTCACCCTTGAAAAGCTGTTTGCAAAGGACTAGCAGAGACAAATGCATTGTATGTATCTCTCCGTGCCTAAGAGTTCACCACCGAAAGGACAGAGATTTATTTAGATATATAAGAAATCCAAATACCATGTATTCATCGGGCTTCTACTGACAATGTTTTGTAATCTCTCTCTAACCACTAATTCTTTCAAGGGGCGTTCCTTCAGAAATTTCTCTCTTGAAACTTGCAAAGGCATGGTTTTTACTTACACCAACTCATTACAAAAATGTCCATTCACTATTTACTGGTACAGATATGAAGCAAACAGTAGATACTCTCTTTTCACTTAGTAACTAGAGACAGTGCAAATACTGTGCACATAAACAGGTACTTTCAACTCACCTCTCTGGAACCCCATTACCTATCGTTCTCAACCTTGCCTAGCAACACTGAAACCAAATGAGTCCTGAGTGTAACCATCTGATCAAATCATTAGAAAGTTCCGAGAAAGTCTGTTCTGTTTCTGTTGTTTAAATGTGTAAGTCTGGTACCCAGAAATCAGTATTTCTCCTCCCCGTTCAGACATACCTAAAGAATAACATTCAAGCCTGAACACTGCAGTTAGTAAGAGTGGCACTGACAGAAAGTAAAGCAGAGAACAGTACTCAGGACAGTGAGGACTTGCATGTCTGCCCTGCGGCAACAGCTGGCAGAAAGGGAAGCATGCTGCCTAGAAGAGAGTCCAGAATGATACCCCACCTCACATCTGTTCAGCTGACATACAGAAATAAGAAGGCACTTAACTATGAGATTTCAGTGCCTGGGGAGGAGAGTACTGGTATTAGGTATGTCAAAGAAACAGTCTTCAACCCAATATAAGAAATACCTTCCCAACAAATGAAGCTACAATTGGCTGTTCGTGAGAAAGCAAGTTCCCTCTCATCTAAACTGTTTAAGAGGCTCAGAAATTATGATTTAATATGGATGTTATAAAAGGGCTCCTTACTCAAAGAATTCTGGCCTTGATAACTTTAGAATTCCTTCCATCTGTAAAATCAATAAGAAAAGTCTGAAAATTAAATGCCACAATAAAAAGTCTATAAAAATAAAAAATAAGCCCCACGAGACCCTGAAAACAGAATCTCTCTCTCTTTTTTTTTTACTCCAAACATGCCATACTGATTCCTTATCTAATGGTTCTTCCAGTCTCATCACATCACTGTTACCTTGGCTGCAGCCTTAATAACTTGAAATTCAACAACAACCTTTTAACTTACTCTGAGAACTGAGACCATCTATGTCAACATGACTTAGTAGTTAGTTCAAAGAAATCTTTGCCTGGCAAAGATAAGACTATAAACCAAAAAACAACCTCATTGTGCTTCAAGTAGTTCTTACAGATCCATTTATCAGAAACAATAGTCTGGACACCTGGATGAACAGCTTACTTGAAGATTTTCACCTCTAGGTGTTCAGTAAACCTATTCTTGGAAAATTGTGGGCAATTCATATCAGCCATCTGCTTTGAAATGGCCAACATAAACTATTTGAACTCCCAAGACCCTATAAATAGCCCACTTCTGCTTCCTACTTCCAAGACATTGCTAAGGCTTCCTTACTGCAGGAAGATCTAATACATTTAGTTTTGCTTTATTAATGACTGGTGACAATGTGGGGAGTTCCACATCTCCATGTACCAACCACCCCTCACCCCCAAATACCTACTATACCTACTGTAAAACCAACTCCCTTCTTAAAACATTACTAATGTATTGTTCTATGGCTTAAAGTTTTTAATAGTTAAACTATATATTTGTGTGTATATATCTATAAATACACACACTCACAAATCATCTTAAATCTCAAAAACACTGTTAAGTAAAAATATCCAAATATATACTCTGCAATTTTTTTTCCATAAGTTTTCAAGCACAGGCAAATTAATCTATGGCAATGGAAATCAGAACAGTGATGTCATATGAGGGAGGAGGGTGCAAATGGAAGAGGGACAGAAGAAACCCATGGTGGGGGGAGGATACCAATAGTGTGTATCTTCATTGTTATGGGTATATAATATACATATTAGTATGTGTGTGTGTGTGATGCATGTCCAACTCTTTGTGACCCCATGGACTGGAGCCTGGCAAGCTCCAGTCCATGGGATTCTCCAGGCAAGAATAATGAAGTGGGTTGCCACACCCTCCTTTAGGGATATATGGGTATATGTGTGCATATATGTATACACACACACACACACATATGTGCATCAAAGCTTCTCAAGTTGGAAGTTAAGATTTGTACATTAGACTATACATTTTACTTCCATAAAAAATCTGTGAAAGTCAGTTTTAAAACTTGTGGTTCTGGGACTTCCCTGGTGGTACAATGGGTGGGAATCTGCCTGCCGAAGCAGGGGACACGGATTCTATCCCTGGCCCAGGAAGATTCCACATGTTGTGGAGCAACTAAGCCTGTGAGCCACAACTACTGAGCCCATGTGCCTAGAGCCTGTGGTCCGTAATAAGAGAAGCCACTAAAATGAGAAGCACATGCATCACGAGTAGCGAGTAGCCCCTGCTCTCTGTAGCTAGAGAAAACCAGCGTGCAGCAACAAAGACCCAGCACAACCAAAAATAAAAATACACGGAAGTTATAAAACAAAAACAAACCAAAAACACCTTGTGGATCTGGACAAGATGGAATGGATGCCATTATTCTCATTCCTCATGCTAACTATTGTTCCAAACCCTGAATGTTATTTATATATGAAACATAAGAAGGCTCTGAAAGGTAGAGAGAAGAACCCATCTAGGCCAGGGACCTCAGGAACCAAACAACAATACATCTTAGGGTCTCTCTGTACTTATGTCCTTAAGTAGGAAGGCCAGAAACAATAGCACAGACAGAAAAAATCTCCAACAAAAGCCTGCTCTTTCTAGTCAAAAAGGAACAAACAGAAAGCAGGAAAGAGCCACCTCACAATACAAAATCGTTTACACATTCTCTCACGTCACACCACATCACTCTGTCTTCACATCATCCCACGATTTCCTACTGCTCTTATGATTAAGAAAAAATTGCCACAAGGTTCTCAAGGTCTTTCATAATTGAGCACCAAGTTATCTTTATAGCCTCAGTTTTCAACATTCACAGACACTAATCACACATCAAATTACTTCTTGTTCTCTGAATGAGGCATATGGCTTTTGTTCACTCTGTCTTCTCTATCTTGAATACATTTTCCAGTTGTCTTTTGCCTGATAAAATTTTATTTTTCCTAAGATAACCAGCTGGAGGAAAACATCTTTCATTCCTTCTTACTCTGTGTGCAAACATCACTTTGCTTTTTATCAGGATTACAGCTTTTGTCACACTGTATATGAAATGAATGCTATGCTGACCTACATCCTTACCTGAACTGTGTAAACCCAGACTATTGTTACAATGCTGGAGCAACACAGAGTGAAAAGCACACAGCAGTTAGTTCTTGAATTGAACTGAAATAACTTGAAATGTAAATATTTCCATGGTATCATAGAGATTGTAATTTCACTTTCTGATAACAGAAAATGATAACCTCATTATTTCCTGAGTCAGTGCCACTGGTTTCGTAGACTCTGAGTTTATCTGAATACAAGTGGATTTGGATAGTTATAATATCATCACCAAGGCTTACTGCTGTTTCCACAATCTTGTCCATTTCTGCAGTCTCAGGTACATGCAAAGGACAAGGTATTCAGTTTCCAAAACAGATAAGGAAGTCTAAAAAAGTTGAAAAACTAGCTTAAAACTCAACATTCAGAAAACTTAAGATGATGGCATCTGGTCCCATCACTTCATGGCAAATAGATGGGGAAACAGTGACAGACTTTATTATGGGGGGCTCCAAAAATCACTGCAGATAGTGACTGCAGCCATGAAATTAAAAGACACTTGCGCCTTAAAAAAAAAGTCAGGACCAACCTAGAGAACATATTAAAAAGCAGAGACATCACTTTGCCAACAATGGTCTGTCTAGTCAAAGCTATGGTTTTTCCAGTAGTCATGTATGGATGTGAGTTGGATTATAAAGAAAGTCAAGCACTGAAGAATTGATGATTTTGAACTATGGTGTTGGAGAAGACTCTTGAGAGTCCTGCATACTGCAAGAAGATCAAACCAGTCCATCCTAAGGGAAATCAGTCCTGAATATTCACTGGAAGAACTGATGCTGACGCTGAAACTCCAATACTTTGGCCACCTGATGTGAAGAACTGACTCATTGGAAAAGACCCTGATGCCTGGGAAAGATCGAAGGCAGGAGGAGAAGGGGCTGACAGAGGATGGTTGAATGGCAACAGCGACTCAATGGAAATGAGTCTGAGTAAACTCAGGGAGTTGGTGATGGACAAGGAGGCCTGGCATGCTGCAGTTCACAGGGTTGCAGAGTCAATCACAACTGAGCGGCTGAACTGACTGCCATGAAGTGATGTGACAGGATGCCCTGATCTTTGTTTTTTGAATGTTGAGTTTTAAGCTAGTTTTTTCACTCTCCTCTTTCACCTTCATCAAGAGGCTCTTTAGTTCCTCTTTGCTTCCTGTCATTAGGGTGGTATCATCTGCATATCTGAGGTTGTTGATAGTTCTAGCAATCTTGATCCCAGCTTATAAGTCCTGGAGCCAAGCATTTCGCATGATGTACTCTGCATAGAAGTAAAATAAGGAGGGTGACAATATACAGCATTGACGTACTCCTTTCCCAATTTAGAACCATTCCGTTGTTCCATGTCCAGTTCTAATTGTTGCTTCTTGACCTGCATACAGGTTTCCCTGGAGGCAGGTAAGGTGGTCTGTTAATCCCATCTCTTGAAGAATTTTCCAGTTTGTTGTGATCCACACAATCAAAGGCTTTAGCACAGTCAATGAAACAGAAGTAGATGTTTTCTTAGAATTTCCTTCCTTTTTCTGTGATCCATAGGATGTTGGCAATTTGATCTCTGGTTCCTCTGCCTTTTCTAAATCTACCTTATACATCTGAAAGTTCTTGGTTCACATACTGTTGAGGCCTAACTTGAAGAATTATGAGCATGATCTTGCTATCATGTGAAATGAGCGCAATTGTGCAATAGTTTGAACATTCTTTGGCATTGCCCTTCTTTGGGATTGGAATGCAAACTGATTTTTTCCAGTACTGTGGCCACCTTTGAGTTGCCAAAGTTGCTGGTATATTGAGTGCACCCTACTTATTTAACTTATATGCAGAGTACATCATGAGAAATGCTGGACTGGAGAAGCACAAGCTGGAATCAAGATTGCCGGGAGAAATATCAATAACCTCAGAAATGCAGATGACATCACCCTTATGGCAGAAAGCATAGAACTAAAGAGCCTCTTGCTGAAAGTGAAAGAGGAGAGTGAAACAATTGGCTTAAAACTCAACATTCACAAAACTAAGACCATGGCATCCGGTCTCATCACTTCATGGCAAATAGATGGGCAAACAGTGGATACAGTGACAGACTTTATTTTGGGGGACTCCAAAGTCACTGCAAATGGTGATTTCAGACATGAAATTAAAAGACGCTTGCTCCGTGGAAGAAAAGTTATGACCAACCTAGCATATTAAAAAGCAGAGACATTACTTTGCCAACAAAGGTCAGTCTAGTCAAGGCTATGGTTTTTCCAGTAGTCATGTATGGATGTCAGAGTTGGACTATAAAGACAGCCAAGCACTGAAGAATTGATGCTTTTGAACTGTGGTTTTGGAGAAGACTCTTGAGAGTCCCTTGGACTGCAAGGAGATCCAACCAGTCCATCCTAAAGGAAATCAATATTGAATATTCATTAGAAGGACTGATGCTAAAGCTGAAACTCCAATACTTTGGCTACCTGATGTGAAGAACTGACTCATTTGAAAAAACCCTGATGTTGGGAAAAATGAAAGGCTGGAGGAAAAGGGGATAACAGAGGATGAGATGGTTGATTAGCATCACCAACTGAATGGACATGAGTTTGAGTAAACTCCGGGAGTTGGCGATGGACAGGGATGCCTGGCGTGCTGCCGCAAAGAGTCGGACATGACTGAGCAACTAAACTTGAGTGCAGCACTTTCACAGCATCATCTTTTAGGATTTGAAACAGCTCAGCTGGAATTCCATCACCTCCACTAGCTTTGTTTGTGGTAGTGCTTCCTAAGGCTCACTAGACATTACATTCTAGGGTGTCTTGCTCTAGGTGAGTGACCACACCACCATGGTTATCCATGTCATCAAGACCTTTTTTGTATAGTTCTGTGTATTCCTGCCACCACCTCTTAATCTCTTCTGCCTCGGTTAGGTCCTGGCCATTTCTGTCCTTTCTTGTGCCCATCTTTGCATGAAATGTTCCCTTGATATCTCCAGTTTTCTTGAAGAATCTCTAGTCTTTCCCATTCTATTGTCTTCCTGTTATTTCTTTACATTGTTCACTTAAGAAGACTTTCTTATCTCTCCTTGCTATTCTCTGAAGCTTTGCATTTAGTCGGGAATTTCTTTCCCTTTTATTTTGCCTTTTGTTTCTCAACAATTTGTAAACCATCCTCAGAACACCACGTGACAAAATGTGGTCCATGTCAACTGTGTTTATTTCCCTCTGCCGTAAATTATACCCCCAGGATATACAATGCTATATTTTTTAAGGTAGACTTTCAAGATACATATTTTATAACTGGAAATTCATAATCTTTGGCCAGTATTTCCCTATTTCTCCCACCTTCAACCCCTGGTAACCAACACTCTACTTTTTCTCTATATCTGGCTTTTTTAGATTCCACATATAAGTTATACCATACTGTATTTGTCTTTATCTGTCTGGCTTACTGCACTAAGCACTGTAACCTCAAGATTAATTAAAGTTTTCAGAAATGGCAAGATGTTCTCATGGCTGAATACTGTTCCTTTATGTATATATATAACATGAGATCTGTATCTATATCACACACTTTATTTATCCATTCATCCACTGACATACGTTTAGGTTTTTTCCCTATCTAGGCTTTTGCAGATACTTACTTAGAAGTGAAATTGTTGGATCATATGGCACTTCTATTTTTGATTTTTTGAGTAAGCCCATACTATTTTCTTCATGACCCAGATAATCATGGTGGTGTG
This sequence comes from Oryx dammah, assembly GCF_014754425.2. Lineage (NCBI taxonomy): Eukaryota > Metazoa > Chordata > Mammalia > Artiodactyla > Bovidae > Oryx > Oryx dammah. Next base: position 20,254,471 of record NW_024070191.1, read on the forward strand.
ATCACTCACCTAGAGCCAGACATCCTGGAATGTGAAGTCAAGTGGGCCTTAGAAAGCATCAGTACGAACAAACCTTGTGGAGGTGATGGAATTTCAGTTGAGCTATTTCAAATCCTGAAAGATGATGCTGTGAAAGTGCTGCACTCAATATGCCAGCAAATTTGGAAAACTCAGCAGTGGCCACAGGACTGGAAAAGGTCAGTTTTCATTCCAATCCCAAAGAAAGGCCAATGACAAAGAATGCTCACAATACTGCACAATTGCACTCATCTCACACGCTAGTAAGGTAATGCTCAAAATTCTCCAAGCCAGGCTTCAGCAATACGTGAACCATGAACTTCCTAATGTTCAGGCTGGTTTTAGAAAAGGTAGAGGAACCACAGATCAAATTGCCAACATCCGCTGGATCATGGAAAAAGCAAGAGAGTTCCAGAAAAACATCTGTTTCTGCTTTATTGATTATGCCAAAGCCTTTGACTGTGTGGATCACAATCAACTGTGGAAAATCCTGAAAGAGATGGGCACACCAGACGACCTGACCTGCCCCTTGAGAAATCTGTATGCAGGTCAGGAAGCAGCAGTTAGAACGGGACATGGAACAACAGACTGGTTCCAAATAGGAAAAGGAGTATGTCAAGGCTGTATATTGTCACCCTACTTATTTAACTTCTATGCAGAGTACATCATGAGAAACACTGGACTGGAAGAAGCACAAGCTGGAATCAAGATGCTGGGAGAAATATCAATAACAGATAGGCAGATGACACCACCCTTATGGCAGAAAGTGAAGAGGAACTAAAAAGCCTCTTGATGAAAGTGAGAGTGAAAAAGTTGGCTTAAAGCTCAACATTCAGAAAACGAAGATCATGGCATCTGGTCCCATCACTTCATGGGAAATAGATGGGCAAACAGTGGAAACAATGTCAGACTTTATTTTTTGGGGGGCTCCAAAATCACTGCAGATGGTGACTGCAGCCATGAAATTAAAAGACGCTTACTCCTTGGAAGAAAAGTTATGACCAACCTAGATAGCATATTGAAAAGCAGAGACATTACTTTGCCAACAAAGGTCCCTCTAGTCAAGGCTATGGTTTTTCCAGTGGTCATGTATGGATGCCAGAGTTGGACTGTGAAGAAAGCTGAGCACCGAAGAATTGATGCTTTTGAACTGTGGTGTTGGAGAAGACTCTTGAGAGTCCCTTGGACTGCAAAGAGATCCAACCAATCCATTCTGAAGGAGATCAGCCCTGGGATTTCTTTGGAAGGAATGATGCTAAAGCTGAAACTCCAGTACTTTGGCCACCTCATGTGAAGAGTTGACTCATTGGAAAAGAGTCTGATGCTGGGAGGGATTGGGGGCAGGAGGAGAAGGGGACGACAGAGGATGAGATGGCTGGATGGCATCACTGACCTGATGGACGTGAGTCTGAGTGAACTCCAGGAGTTGGTGATGGACAGGGAGGCTTGGCATGCTGCGATTAATGGGGTCGCAAAGAGTTGGACACGACTGAGCAACTGAAGTGAACTGAAACTATTTTCCATAGTGGCTTTATCAATTTACACCCCACTGACTGTTCACAAGGACTCCTCTTTCCCCACATACGTCCCCAACAATGTATACCTCTTATTTGTGATGATAGCTATTCTGACAGGGGTGAGTAATGTCTCAAGGTGGCTTTCATATGCATTCCCCTAATGATCAGTGACACTGAGCATCTTTTCGTGTACCTTTAGATCATTTATATGCCTTCTTTGGAAAAATGTCTTCTCAGTTCCTCTGCTCATTTTTTCATCAGGTTTGTATTTTTGTTATTGAGTTGTATGAATACTTTACGTGTTCTGGATGTTAATCTCTTATTGGATATATAATTTGCAAATATTTTTCCCATACTGTAGGTTGCCTTTCCATTTTGATGATTTCTTTTGCTGTGCAGAGATTTTTTAGTTTGATGTAGTTAGCCCCACTTATTTTGCTTTTATTTCTTGTGACTTTGGTATCACATCCAGAAAATCAATGCAAAAATCACTGTCAAGGATCTTTTTCCCAGAGTTTATTCTAGGAGTTTTATGGTTTGGGGCCTTAGCTTTAAATCTTTAATTCACTTGAACTTTTGTGAGTGATCTCAATAAAGGGGTCCAATTTCATTTTTCTGCTTGTGCTTATCTAGTTTTTCCAACATCATTTATTGAACAGAATATCCTTTCCCCTTTGAGTATTCTTGGTTCCCCTGCCATATATTATTTAATTTTATATGCAGGGGTTTATTAATAGACTCTCAAATTCTATTCTGTGGATCAATGTGTCTATTTTCACCAGTATCATACTGGCATAAAATTGCTATAGCTCTGTGATACAGTTTTTCAGGAAGTGTGATGTCACCTGTTTTGTTCTCCTTTCCCAGAATCACTCTGGCTATTCAGGGTCTTTTGTAGTTCCGTATAAATTTTAGGATTTTTCTAGTTGGTTAAAAATACTATGGGAATTTTGAAAGTGATTGCACTAAGTCTATAGATGGCTTTGGATAGCATGGACATTATGACAATATTAATTCTTCTGGCCTGTGACCATGGAATATCTTTCTTCTAATTATGCTCTCTTCAATTTTTTTTCACCAATGTCTTCAGTTTTCACTGTACAGTTTATAGATCTTTCACTTCCTTGGTTAAATTTGCAATTTTTAAAATACTTCTGTAAATAGGATTATTTTCTTTCTCAGATATTTTGTTGTCAGTGTAGAGAAATGCCACTGATTTTTGCATTTTAATTCTGCATCCTGCAGTTATGCTGAATTGGTTGATTAGTGCTAATGGTTTTTCGGTGGAGTCATTAGTATTTTCTATACATTAGATCATACCATTTACAAAGAATTTTACTTCTTCCTTTCTGATTTGGATGCTTTTTATTTCCCTTTCTTCCCTGATTGCTCTGGCCAGGCCTTCCAATACTATGTTGAATGGGAATGATAAGAGTGGGCACCTTTGTCTTATTCCTCATTGTAGACAAACTTTTTAGTATCACACTGTTGAGTACCATATTGGCTGGTGGTCACACGTGGTTTCATTGTGTTGAGGTATGTTCCTCTTACACACAATCTGTTCAGTTTTTTTTTTTTCATGAAACAATGCTGTAATTTGTCAAACTTGTTGCCTTCACTTATGGGGATGATAATGTGGTTTTTATCTTTCATTCTATTAATATGGTCACCGATTTATATACGTTTAACCATTTTTGCACCTCAGAGATAAATCCCACTTGATCATGGTATATGATCCTTTAATATGCTGTTGAACTTAGTTTGCTAACAATCTGTCAAGAAATAGTGCATCTATGTTCACTAGCAATATTGATCTATAATTTTCTATAGTGTCCATATATGGCTTTGGTGTCAGGGTAATTTTGGCTTTGTATAGTAAGTTGGAGAGTATTCCCTCCTCTTCAGTTTTTTTTAGGGGTTTGAGGATTGATATTTATTAATTTAATACTTCTTGAATTGTTTGGCAGAATTCACGAGTGAAACCATCTGGTCCAGGGCTTTTTCTGTGTTGGAAGGCTTTTGGTTACTGATTCAATCTCCTCACTTGTTACTGAGTCTATTCAAATTTCCTTTATCTTCATGATTCAGGCTCAGCTAACTGTATGGTTCTAAGAATTTACCAGTTTCTTCTAGTTTATTGATTTATTTTTGTTCACAGTAGCATCTTATGACCGTTTGTATAGCTGTGTTATCAGTTTTAAAGTTTTCTCTAATTTTATTTGAGTCTACTTTTTCTGAGTTACTCCAGCTATTATTTATTTTGTTTATGGCTTCCAAAATGATCATTTATTGATTCCCCTTCTATTATTGTATTTTTGTCTGCTTCTTTCTTTAGATCTGTTTACTAATATATTGTTTAAAAAACAGTAAACTTAATGATCCCCTTGATCATTATAAAATGATCCTATTTTCTTGATACTGCTTTTGGCTTCAAATTTATTTTCTCTGATACAGCTATAATTACCCCTGTTCTCTTCTGCTTTCTAATTTCATGTTGTATCTTTATCCATCCCTTTGTTTTTTTAGCCTCTGTCCTTAAAGCTGAAGTGCATCTTTTGTAGGCAGCATATAGTTGGTGTTTAATTTTATCCATCCAGCCACAATAAGCTTTTAGAGAATTCAATACAGTGATATTAAAAGTAATCACTGATAGATAAGAACTCACTAAGGCCATCTTATCAGTTGTTTTATGGTTGTTTTGTTGTTTCTTCTTTTCTCTTGAGAGCTGCCTTCCTTTGTGAATTGATGATTTTCTATTGTGATAAGTTTTGACTTCCTTCTCTTTAGCTTTCGTAAATCTACTGTAGATTGTTTCTTTTTACCAGGAAGCTTGTATAAAAATATATAAAGGTGCATTTTACAATTGATGGCAATTTTACTTTGATCAAAAGTAAAGACAAAACTTACTTTTAGACAAATATTAGAGAAAAACTCTAACATTTTACTCCTCCTTTTATGTTTTTGATGTTGCCGTTAGCATCTTTTATATTGTTTATACCTTAACAAATTATTGAAGCTATAGCTATTTTAATACTTTTGCCCTTTAACCTTTATACTAGAGTTAAGTATTTAACACATGATCATAGTACAATATTCAGAGTATTCTGAATCTGACTATATGTTGATTTTTTTCAGTGTGTTGTACATTTTCATATGCTGTCTTGTTACTAATTAATGTTGTTTTGGTAAAGTTTGAAGAATTCCTCTCAGTATTTCTGTAAGATAAATCTGCCGCTGCTGCCGCTGCTAAGTCGCTTCAGTCGTGTGCGACCCCATAGACGGCAGCCCACCAGGCTCCCCCGTCCCTGGGATTCTCCAGGCAAGAACACTGGAGTGGGTTGCCATTTCCTTCTCCAGTGCATGAGTGTGAAAAATGAAAGTGAAGTCGCTCGGTTGTGTCCGACTCCTAGCAACCCCATGGACTGCAGCCTACCAGGCTCCTCCATCCATGGGATTTTCCAGGCAATGGTACTGGAGTGGGGTACCATTGCTTTCTCCATTAAGATAGGTCTAGTGATGATGAATTCCCTCAGTTGTTAAAAGAAGTCTTCATCTTGCCTTTATTTATGAAGGATGACTTTGATGGTATTTGAAAGTATTATTGGTTGGTGCTTTCTTTCTTCTGCACGTTGAATGTAACACCCCTTTCTCTCCTGGACTGCAAGGTCTTTGCTGACAAATCTCTGATAGTCTTCTGGGGATTACCATGTATAAGAAAATTTTTCTCTTACTACTTATAAAATTCTGTTACTTTGATTTCAGTAATTTTGTTACAGTGCATCTTAAAGAAGATCTTTTCAACTTAAATTTTGGGTTTACCTATTAACTGCAGAACTTGGAATGTCCAAATCGCTCCATACTTGGGAAGTTCTAAGCCATTATTATTTCTTTTTTCTTTTGGCTATGTATGCCATGTGGCTTGTGGGATATTAGCTGCCCAATCAGGGATTGAACCCAGACCCCTGGCAGTGAAAGGATAGAGTCCTCACCATTGGACTGCCAGGGAATCCCCTATTATTTCTGTAAACAAGCTTTCTGTCCCTTTCCTCTCCTTCTGGGACTTCACTCATGCATACATCATTTCCCTTGATGGTGTTCTGTCAGTCCTATAAGTTCTTTATTTCTTTTCATTTTATTCCTCTGATTAAAATTGATCTGTCTTCTAGCTCACTGACTTTTCTGTCTGGTCAAGTCTACTTTTGAAACTCTCTACGGAATTCTTCAGCTCCAACATTTCTGTTTGGTTTTACTTAATGTTTCCTATCTCACTACTGGGGACTTCCCTGGTGGCTCAGATGGTAAAGCATCTGTCTGCAATGCAGAAGAATTGAATTTATTCTGTTCTTATGTTATTTTCCTGGTATTTCAAAATCATCTACCTTTGTTCTCTTACAGCTCTTTGAGTATCTTTAGAGCAATTGCTTTGAATTCTTTGTTGGCAGTTCCTGGATCCCTACTTCTTTGGGACCAATTACTGGAGGTTTACTGTATTCTTTGGTGGAGTCATGTTTCCCTGATCTGTGATTCCTGGAGACTGGCATAGATGTCTAAGTATTTTTAAGAAGCAGTCACCATTCCAGACTTCATGAACTAACTTCGATACAGAAAAAGCTATCATGGGTGGGGCATAATGGCATCTGCTGTTACCCTGGGTCTAGTGGTCCAGAGCACCAGGTATGTATGTGTGCTCATGTGTCTGTGTTTGTGGTGGGGACCAGACCTAGTGCTGCTTCTACTCAGGTTTCTGGACCTGGTGGTAGTGGTAATTAGCAGGGAATCTAGGCTTGCACTTGCATGGCAGAGCCCTGAACTAACTGCCCACATGGCTCCCAAGTTCCTCGGAAGCTGGGGAGGGACTCAGGACCGCTGATGTCTTACCCTTGTGCAGATGCAGAGGACCGAGATGACTGCTGGCACAGTGCAGCAGGAGTGGGGAGGGGCTCAGGTGGCTGGTGTCAGCAAACAGAAACACCCCTGGAGTGGAAGATGGCAGAATGTTCAAGGAGTCCCTGGTGGCTGTGCTGGCTACTGGCTTTGTCAGTGGTAAAATCTGCTGAGTTTGTCTTCAGAGCAGGTCTCTGTGAAACGCAGTCTTTAGCACTGCATTTGTGCTGGTAATAGCCTCTGCTTTTCCTCCTTGATTTTGTTGGCTCTGTAAACCTCAGCTTTGTTGTTATGGGTGGGGTAAAGTTGAAGCACACCATTACACAGGGCCTCCAAAGGATGAAGAAGCTATTTGCTTTTCCTTTGTAGGTTAGAGGAATTCTTTCTAGCTGGGAAGTTGCTTCCTGGTGCTGAACAATGCCAGCATGAGAGATGGAGTGATACAGGCAAAATGAAACTGTTTTCCTTCTAGTGAGATTTTCGCAGGTTTTTTGTTCTACTGTGTTGCTAAAACTTACCAAGTGGACTTTTTAGGTCTTCCAGAGCTATTTTTATTTGTGGATAGCTGTCCAATCATTGATTTTTATGGGGGCACATGAGGGATTGGGGTAGCAGGTTTTGCTACATTGCCATTAGCACATTTTAGTCATTAATTATGTTGTATCATACTACTACTCCTATTAATGCTAGATTTTGATAGTTGGAGACTTAAATCCAGGTTGTCTAGAATTTTATTAGCATTAACAAAATAGCCAAAAAAAAAAGAGAGAGAAAAAGAGATAAAGAGAGCTATGAAAGTTTGAAATTTTCTAGAACCATAGCAAATATAAGTGTTTGGGAAAAAAGACAAAAAACTTTCTCTAAAATGAGAATGTCTTTAGTAATGACTTAATAATGAGTTAATGAAGTACAGATTATAACTCACTGAAGAAGTATAGTTAAATAATTGTTAGTTATATTTACATTGTATTATTAAAAAATATATTGAAGATGATCCATGCTTTCAGAACTCAATATATTAACCAATAAGCAAACTAAAGAGAAAGAATGGTTTCTGGTCATCAGAACTTAAATATAAGCCATCTAGGAATATCATGAAGGCTATCACAGTAAAATATTTGAAAACCACTCATTTTAATATAAAAATGGAAAGTTACTGAAAAAATATCTTAAATATGAAAATAGTATCAGATACTATAACAACCTAATAGCAAATGTTATTTTGAAATGTAATAGTTTCAAACAATTTAGGTGCCATACATTATCACTGGATCATCGAAAAAGCAAGAGTTCCAGAAAAACATCTACTTTTGCTTTATTGACTACACCAAAGTCTTTGACTGTGTGAACCACAACAAACTGTGGGAAATTCTTAAAGAGATGGGAGTACCAGAACACCTTACATGCCTCCTGAGAAATCTATATGCCAGAAGCAACAGTTAGAACTGGAGATGGAACAACAGAGTGGTTCCAAATTGGGAAAGGAGTAAGTCATGGCCGTATATTGTCACCCTGCTTATTTAACTTCTATGCAGACTACATCATGCAGCTGGGCTGGATGAAGCACAAGCTGCAGTCAAGATTGCCAGGAGAAATGTCAATAATCTCAGATATGCAGATGACACCACCCTTATGGCAGAAAGTGAAGAAGTATTAAAGAGCCTCTTGATGAAAGTGAGAGAGAAGAGTGAAAAAGCTGGCTTAAAACTCAACATTTGGAAAACTAAAATCATGGCATCTGGTCCCATCACTTCATGGCAAATAGATGGGGAAACGAAACAGTGAGAGACTTTATTTTGGGGGCCTCCAAAATCACTGACTTCCCTGGTGGCTCAGACGGTAAAGCGTCTGCCTACAATGTGGGAGACCGGGATTCAATCCCTGAGTCGGGAAGATTTCCTGGAGAAGGAAATGGCAACCCGCTCCAGTATTCTTACCTGGAGAATCCCATGGATGGAGAAGCCTAGTAGGCTACAGTCCATGGGGTCACAAAGAGTCGGACATGACTGAGTGACTTCACTTTCACTTTCAAAATCACTGCAGATGGTGACAGCTGCCATGAAATTAAAAGATGCTTGCTCCTTGAAAGAAAGCTATGACCAACCTAAACCTAAACAGCATATTAAGAAGCAGAGGCATTAGTTTGCCAACAATGGTCTGTCTAGTCAAAGCTATGGTTTTCCCAGTAGTCATGTATGGATGTGAGAGTTGGACTGTGAAGCAAGCTGAGCGCCGAAGAATTGATGCTTCTGAACTGTGGAGTTGGAGAAGACTCTTTGAGAGTCCCTTGGACTGCAAGGAGATCAAACCAGTCAATCCTAAAGGAAATCAGCCCTGAATATTCATTGGAAGGACTGATGTTGAAGCTGAGACTCCAATACTCTGGCCACCTGAAGCAAAGAACTGAAAAGACCCTGGTGCTGAGTCTTTGAAAAGACCCAGATGCTGGCAAAGATGGAAGGCGGGAGAAGGGAACAACAGAGGATGAGATGGTTTGCTGGCATCACTGACGCAATGGACATGAGTTTAAGGAGGCTCCGAGAGTTTGTGATGGACAGGCAAGCCTGACATAGCACAGTCCATGGGGTCGGAAAGAGTTGGACACAACCGAGTGACTAAACTGACATTATCACATATATAATAATGGAGACATTTCTTTTTCATTTTCGTATGAGGCTTGAGATAGTTTTATAAAGTTACCAGTTGCAGGACTTCCAAAGAACAATAAAATCGTATTGCATTCTATATATTATCTTACACATTTTAGGTATTATTAAAATTTTAAAAAACATGTACTGTATAATTTTGAGGAAATGAGTAGAAACCTTAGGTATTAGTTTGCATATCCAATTAAATTGAACCTGACAGGTATGTACCTCAAAATAAGAACAAGTGGTGTGTTACAATTTCATATAATGGGAAAAGCATTCCTGATGATTTACAGTTTACATTTTAAACTTGAAATCATTACTTAAAGATTTAATAAGTTTATAGATTGCACATCAAATTTCAGACAAAATATAGTTAGTGACTGCTTATTTCATAATGTTCTCTTTATGTAAAAAAAAATACTATTTTATCTTTGAATGAGAGAAAACTATAATGTTACCTAACTTTCAGAGCTTTTCAAGGATTCTTGCAAGATCTGATGTAGGACACAATAATTCTGTTTCTTGGCAGAAATAAAACGTGGCTTTCCACAGTGAGTGTTTCTTCAGGAGAGAATTAAAGCACCTTTGCATTATTAACATAGCAACTCTGCTAGTACATCTATTATAGGATTCATTTTAGGCATGAGGCTTCTTTAGAGTAGTATAAATTACAGTCTTTTAAAAGTTACACTCAGATAAAAGACCAGAAGTTATAGTAGAGGCAAGCAATATTTAAAAACTGCTTTAAAACACTTTATGGTATATACTTTTTTGTGAGAGTCCTTTTGTTCTTTTTTTACTTAATTGGAGGATAACTGCTTAACAATGTTGTCTTGGTTTCTGCTGTACAACAGTGTGAATCAGCTGTAAGTGTGCATATATCCCTTCCCTCTGGAGCGTCCATCCCACACCTCTAGGTGGTCACCAAGCAGCGAGCTGAGCTCCTTGTGCTACACAGCAGCTGCCCTCTAGCTGTCAGTTTTACACACGGCAGCGTCGGTATGTCAATGCTACTCTCTCCATTCGTCCTACCTTCTTGTTCCCCCGCTGTGTCCAAAAGTCTATTCTCTACATCTGTGTATTCTGCCCTGCAAACTGGTTCATCAATACCATTTTTCTAGGTTTCATGTGTGTGTGTTAATATACGATATTTGTTTTTCTCTTTCTGACTTACTTCACTATGACAGACAATAGGTTCATGTACATCTGTACAACTGATTCAATTTTCTTCATTATGGCTGAGTAATATTTCACTGTATACTTTGTATTTTAAAACACAATAAATCCAAGTCAGACAAGTCCAAATTTTTCAAGTTGATTAAATTTTAGCGAGGTAAGGAATATAACAATTACAACCCATATAAGTAAAACCAATGGACTATTAGATATAATTATATAGCTAGAAATAATTTCATAAATAATCATTTGTATACTAATATGCAGTCAACAGTCTCCTAGTAAGTAGAACAAAATTAAAGCATTATTTTCTCATATTAACCTAAGAACAGGCCAAAAGAAAAGCTTTGACATGTTATAAATAGCTAGAACACAGACAGCCTTATCAGCCCAAATACAGAATAAAATGTACAGAATCCATCAGGTTTGATCATTTTGTGTGAATGTTCTTTGGCTCATTCTAGTCATTGATTCAAGTCTGTATAAATCTTATAAAAAAGGAATTACAAAAATAACATTTCAATTCTGTGTCCAAGGTAATTTCATTTTCTGAGTGGACATGATTATGCAAAAATATTTAAGACTGAAAAAAATGAATATGACAAATAACTACCATGGCCATTCAGAATTGGAAAACTCTATATTCACCCAAGATAAAAGACTTCATTCAAAAAAACAACATGGGTTTTACAAGTATAGAAAAGGAGGAATGCCATTCCACAATGATAATATTTACAGTAAAAGAAAATGTGCAATGTCTTCATTGTTAACAACAATGTAACAAAATACATCAGACTGGTTTTTTCTATGTGAGTCCTATTCTTTGGGCTATTTTACTATTTAGCTAAAATGACACCAAAAGTTTAATAATAATATTTAGGGGGAGGGAAGAAATGAGTTAGAGAGAATGCAGGAAGTGGGACACACACAGAGAGAGACAATGATTTTATTGTTACTTCAAAATATTTAGCATGATGTCTCCAAAATAATTGCGCATTTCTCCAATGCAGACCTACTGTTTCCTTCTCTTACGGTTTTTAATCATTCACAAATTTTAGCATATGTGACCAAATCGCACTGTGCCATTTTTTTTATATATAAGAGGTACAAAGTATATTTTGATTCTCTCTTTTGCTAACTATATGTGACACATTTGATGTAGTGCTTAAGATTTTATGGGGAAAAAACATTAAACATATAGAAACACTAAAACTTCTTTTAATGTAACCTAATACTTAAATTTTACACAAATTTTCTCATGGCTCCTAATCTTTATATGGAAAGGTGATATGAATATGAATACTGAAATAATTTTGGACTACTAAATTTCATGCAAGCTTATAAAATTCTTTTTAAATCATTGATTGGCATTTTAGATAATCAAAATATAATGATACTGGAAAATACACAATGAATAAGACACATTATGACTTACTGAAATTTACATGGTCTTATTTTGAGGTTGGAGGGATACAACTCTAAATGCTTTTTTTTCAAATTAGAGTATATATGCTTATTATGAATTATGTTTAATATAATTCAATTTTATTGATAGTATGAGAATTATTTCCTTGGTTTTTAATGACCACAGGGGTCTATTTATTTAGTACATTATTCTTTACAATATACTAAATAATTTACCAAAACTGGAAAAAATTTAAATAATGCCAACCAGTCAGCAAATAACTTATCCCTTTCTTTGTGTGTGAGTCAATTCTCCTTGCCTTTGCTTTTTTACCCTTTTCTCTGAAATCACATTTATTCTGGATTCTCAGTGTTAGATGAAGTTTGACATCGTAAAACACTCTCATTTTGTAGTTCTATAATCCCTTTGGGTATGTGCTTTAAAGATTTTAATTATAAAATACAAACAAACCTTAGGAGGGAAACTACTTTTTTCCCAGACACAGTTAATATTTTTGAAAGACTGAAAATAAACTTGAGCTTCTATTTGCAAAGAAAGATTTATCTATTCAGATTTATTTTTATTTAATACATACATAGCCTGTGTGAAATGTTTTGATAGACGGTGAGGGTACAAATCACATGGTGGTGGTGGTTTAGTCGCTAAGCCGTGTCCACCTCTTGTGATCTCATAGTCTGTAGTCCGCTAGGCTCCTCTGTCCATGGGATTCTCCAAGCAAGGATACTAGAGTGGGCTGCCATTTCCTCCCCTACAAATCACCCACATGGCCCTTCTTAATTAATTGTCAGGATTGTTAGCAGCAACAGTTAAAAGAAAGTAAAGGAACAGTTTGGATTAGCTTCAGAAGCTGGTGTAGATCAGCGAATTTAGTATCAAGAATGCATACTTGATGATGAAAGTCAAAGCCAGGTGTAGAGACAGCAGAGAGAAGCAACAGATGCTAAAGACACGGCAAGGACCTTTACCAATGGCCAACTAGACACAGAAAATGTTAAAAACCAAAGGAAATAAAAAGGCAAAGCTTGTCAAGAAAAAGATGCAAGGTCAGAGCAACCAGGGAACTGAGGCAACAGTTTAAAACAATTCAGTTTCTAATACAATGCAAAGCTTTATTGACTGAGACAATGGGTAAACTAGATTCATGCTGCATCTCTCCACTGGTCTATCAGTTCTGTGATGTAGCTGTACTACGAGGGCAAATACAGTACCTGCCACTTAATGGGCCCTCAACAAACATTTATTGGATGGAAAAATAAAGGAGTAAATACATAAAAAGGCAAAATTGCAATTCCAAACTGTCCTATAAGTTTTCTTCATACCTTTATATTATCTTCCTGATATTTCTGTTTAAAATTTTTCATTACATGTTGACATTCTCTCTGCTGGTGGTATAGAGATGGGAATAAAACTACTGACTATCCTAGATCAGATTAACTGTGTTAGTTTAAATAAGCCTATACATTTTTCAACTTAGGACTAAACATATGTTCCTCAAAGAGGTGGCATATGCGGAATTTCTAAGGCATGAGAGTGGGTGTGCAGCACTGGAGAAAGTATGAGACTACTAAGACTACCTGAGACAGAAAAAGTGCTACATTATCATTAACAATAGCATGCATTTTTGCAACAAAATGCTTCTGCATGTGTATGTGGAACACAGCTCTTGGTTACATTCATAACTGAAGTCTAATACAGTGAAATATTGGGAGTATATACGGTAAATCGATAGCATTCCTAAGGCAGCAGCTAAAAGCCAAATCCTAAAAACAAGAGGCTAGTACATTTGTTTATGGTGGGAGTTATCATCTAGGCACAAGCTTTATTTTACTGAATGGGTGTTGAGATTATTCTTTTTTTGTTGTTTTTTAACAGCAGTTGTCTTAATGTTCCATGTAACCATACAGTTATATAGATTCCCTTTAGCTACACAGTAATGACTGTTTTTGTGATGCCTTTCATGCTGTTAAGTAGACCATTAGTATTTGACTTGGCCATTATATAGCAGCTTAATAAAAACAAACAAAACAAACTGGCAAATCAGCATAGTATCACACTGCCTGCACTATTAATTTTCTTTCCATTCTTTGTATTCATTTACATGTCAGTTCAATGCAGTGAAACTCTGATAACATTTTTAGATCCTGCAGTCATGTTTTATTTTACAATTAATATATGAAAATGGGAACGGTCACCAGCCTTACAAGTACATATTTGCTAAGCTGATAGCTAAATGCAGACCCAACAGCATATGCCTCGGTCTTTTAAGCTTGTCTGATCCAATTATCTCAGTTCAGTTAGAAAACAGGACTATTAAAGCTAAACCAGAAGTTCAGAGCTGACACAGGCCCATTCTATGTTGATTCTGTTGATGGCCATGAACTCTGCACCACTCTGCCCAGTGTTTCCCAAGGAGTATATATATGCTGATCCCAGGGCAAATGAGCAGCGTGGGTAGATGGCCGAGAAGACTGCAAAGCAGTCCCCTTCCGGACAATACAATGCAAAACACAGGCCCCCTTAACAGCATCAGTAACCCATCTTCTATAAGGGAACAAAATATAGGCTAAAACCATTTCTGATAGATATTTGTAAGTGTGAATATATTTTTACACTTTTCCCTAGAGGACTGTCTACAAGACAAACACTACATTGACTTTAAAAAATTATAATTGCTGAGACATTTTTATTATTTGTCGTTTTTTTCAAAGAATGGTATATTAAAAACACCAATTGAAAACTAGGCCTCTTCATGATTTTCTCCTCTGCTTTGGGATCTACTAACAAAGAATAAACTTAGCGCATTATTGGAGGTGGTGGTGCAAGCCATCTACAAGGGTACCACCTGGCAGACCAGCCGGACTTCCCCCAGCAGCACCTACGTTTCTGTGTCTGGGGGGCTTTAATACCTGAGGTCCACCAGTGCGGGCAAGTAATGCCTTCTCCAGGGAACAGCACTCAGACAGTGACTGGTAAGAGCTGGTGTTGAGCTTAGGTCCCCTCGCCACTTGGACAGGAAGATCACTGGGTGTGCTCTGCACTGGCTCCCAGAGGCCCCCGAGCAGTATTCGGCTTCAGGACCCATAGCGCTCACTGCTGGGATAGGCATCCTTTTTGACTGCCCTCCCCTCCAGAACCCAGTTTCCCACCCCTCTCCCACGTTTCCTTCCTCCCTATGAACTACTTTCAACTCAGCTGTTGTCTCGAGGTCTGTTTTGGGAGGAACCCAAACTAAGACTGGAGTGTCTTCAACCTTTAGAAGTGCTTATACATTTACTGTCATATTTTATCTCACAAACACAAGGTAAGAAAAGCAGTATTGTACTCGTTTTATATAAGAAAAGAGGCACCAAGTAACTTCCCCCCAAGGACACAGCTGGTAAGAGGCAGAACTTGGGAAGAAACCAACCCTGTTTCCTTTCCTTCTGTTTCTCTTCGCTGGACACTTCAGGACAAAGACATAAAAATGACTCTGTGGGCTTGAGAGTCATTTTTACTCTCTTATGTAAGTGCCTCTTTTTTAAGCATATACAAAATGTTCGAGGTTAAACCAAGTTTATTTACTAAGACAGATTACAGGAAACAACTGTAGCCTAAGCACTGACATATAAATCATATTTAGTGACGGCATTCAATATACACAGCCATCCCAAACATTAAACCATAGGTGAGTGTGATCCTATGCACTCTCGGGTTACTTCAATTTCTAAAAAAAATAATTTTTAAAAGAAAGTCATCTTTTAGGTATAAATGCTACATGGAATGGTTTTCTGGGATGCAAAATAGGGAAACAAAATTATATTTAAGATTCTCACAGCTCTGAAACAGGGCTTCTCCTCAATGCTGACCTTCGGGCCAGGTGCTTCCTCCTAGTGAGCCATAGGCGCTGCACTGCCGGAGGCTGCACGCCATGCCTGGCCTTGAACACTAGGGGCCAGTAGAGAGCGCGTGCCCCCACCTTGTGATAACCAAAAGGAATCCAGAAACTACCAAGGGTCCTGAGGCAGGGGGCGGGGGTGGGAATTCATCCCCTGTGGTATGATGCATAGTTCCACAGCCCAAACATCCCCCGACTATTTCACCAGACAGCTCTGAGGGCAGTAGAGTTTAATGTGGCGTCAGAACAGAAACCATTTAAACCTACCTTGCAATTTTACAAATGAGGAAAAGTTGAAGTCCTGGTAACATTCATCTAACGTTATAGGATTCCAAAGTTATTCAAAAAAAAAACTTTATAACTTTGTGGAAGTGGAAGAAATAACAATGGGCATGAAACTAATCCTTCTGAAACATTATTTAATGATGTTTTACAAAAAGAACCATTGTTTTTCATGTTTGGGACCAACAATGGAATCTGTTATCATTTAGCTTGTCTTTCCCAGGCTTCCATAGTGACTCAGATGGTAAAAATGTGCCTGCAATGCTGGAGGCCTGTGTTTGATCCCTGGGTTGGGAAGATCTCCTGGAGAAGGAAATGGCAACCCACTCCAGTATTCTTGCCTGGAGAATCCATGGAGAGAGGAGCCTGGTGGGCTACAGTCCATGGGGTCGCAAAGAGTCAGACACGACTGAGCGACTATCACTCATCACTCATCCCACTAATAGCTCTATACAATCCTGATAGCATGAGGAAGAACAGGAGACCTCTGCTAAGATAAGGCATAGGACATGTGAAGTAAAATAGATGTAAGCATACTGATGGAAACTTAAAAGAAAATTCTGAGGAAGCTCAGAAGAACAAATAAACTAGATGCGAATGTCCATTTCAATAAATTCAGATGTTAATATTATATGAGTAATGGTTAACAATCTCCTGTGCTTTGGGATGATTTGGGCTTAGTTAGCTTTTCTTTGTAATTCTGCTGCTAGCTTTGCATTTCGATGAATCTCTATGAGTATTTAACAAGAAGGAAAGCAGATGTGTATCAGGCCATCATCTTAACCCTGAAACTCTCTCTTTCCTTCTGTTTCACTGTCATCTTTATGGTATCATCTCAGGAACATTGTTGTTCAGTTGCTCAATAGTGTCTGACTCTGAGACCCCACGAACTGCAGCATGCCAGGCTTCCCTGTCCTTCACAATCTCCCAGAGTTTGCTCAAACTCATGTCCATTGAATTGGTGATGCCATCCAACCATCTCATCCACTGTTGTCCCCTTTTCCTCCCGCTTCAATCTTTCCCAGCATCACAGTCTTTTCCAAAGAGTCAGCTCTTTGCATCAGGTGGCCAAAGTATTGGAGTTTCAGCTTCAGCATCAGTCCTTCCAGTGAATATTCAGGGTTGATTCAACTGGTTTGATCTCCTTGCCTTCCAAGGGACTGTCAAGAGTCTTCTTTAGCACCACAGTTCAAAGGCATCAATTCTTTGGCGCTCAACCTTTTTTATTGTCCAGCTCTCACATCCATACATGACTACTGGAAAAACCATAGCCTTGACTGTACCAAACTTTGTGGGCCAAGTAATGTCTCTACTTTTTAATATACTGCCTAGGTTTGTCATAGTTTTTCTTCCAAGGAGCAGGCATCTTTTAATTTCATGGCTGCAGTCACCATCAACAGTGATTCTGGAGCCTAAAAAAATAAAGTCCGTCCCTGTTTCCACTGTTTCCCTATCTATGTGCAATGAAGTGATGGGACCAGATGTCATTATCTTTGTTTTCAAATGCTGAGTTTTAAAGCCTGATTTTTCATTCTCCTCTTTAACCTTCATCCAGAAGCTATTTAATTTCTTTTCACTTGGTGCCATAAGGGTGGTATCATCTGCATATCTGAGGTTACTGATATTTCTCCTGGCAATCTTGATTCCAGCTTGTGCTTCATCCAGCAGGGCATTTCACATGATGTACTCTGTATATAAGTTAAATAAGCAGGGTGACAATATACAACCTGATGTACTCCTTTCACAGTTTTGATCCAGTCCATTGTTTCATGTCTGGATCTATTGCTTCTTGACCTGCATACAGGTTTCACAAGAGACAGGTAAGGTGGTCTCAGGAATGTACATAGACCCATTCTCTGTGTTAAACTGTGTGTATGTACGTAGGTTTTGTATGGTATTTATATGGTATTTCATTGATGCAAGAATAGGCCATTCAGTTCTCAGTGGCCTTTCAATCTCTCTGCTTATAGTATGAATGACAAGCCTGGCATTGAATTTTCTGCATCTCCTATTTCTCATAATTTACAGCTTGTTTCAACAGCATTCTCTTTAATCTTTTACCTATAAGAAGACAGTTTGCTTAAATATGTGCTTTCTCTCTCTTTGACATGAAAACTACAAAGGGGTAGCATTTATTGATACCTATTTTTTAATAATACTCTCAATTTTCATAGTGAGAACTTATTAATAATTTAAAGATCAGAAACTTCAAAAGCAAAAGCTGAAAGAAAAAGTCAAAGATTCATATTTCAAAGAATAATGAGAGGAATCAGATAATAGAGAAAAACAGTATCTTTAAACCTCTAGGGTCTTATTAGGTGTTAGTCATTTTATTTAAAAGGATTATGTTTGTCAAGGTTATGGAGCTTTCATGACATTTCAGCCTTATTTAATTAGTCAATCTCCATGCCGAAAATAGTAGGTACCAACTTGAATTCATAGACTGCTCAGGGCCCTAAGATTTCCTGGAATTTCTGTCAAAATTTTAAAATAGATTTTAGCATTAATGACCAAATACCCATTACTAATATTTATGTCTAAACTTTTTAATATGTATTTTAAAATATTTTGTGTAATTATTATCAACTTAAGTCTCTGAATGACTCGCAATCACATTATGAGATCCACCATTTTAATTCTGGCTTCTACTACTTAGACTATTATTTTTCCTCATTTGTAAAATATTTGCTCTCTGATCTCACAGCATTATGCCTAAAAGGTATAAAACTAGATATAACAAAGCCAAAACACATTAAAAACTCCCATGTTACAGGAAAAACAGCAAATTTTAAAAGTCCAGCATGAAAGAACTCACCATCATTCAGAATTTAACTTTTTTTTTAAGAAACCCAACTATTTCTAGAAACCATAGAGACATTGTGAATATAATTTTAAAGTATTAACAAAGTTAACTCACTTTACATTGAAGTAATTCTTTATAAGCAATTTTAATAGTTTCTCAAACCAACCATGACAAATCAAATAGTTGAAGCAAAACATTTTTGAAACTACTTCAGGAAAAATGAACAAAAATTAGAATTCAATTAGTTGTTATTTATGCATAGTACCTACCTAAAAATAAATCTTTAAAATATAAATGGTTATTCAATTATGTTACAAGTATGAAAAACACAATAAAAATACTGTTTCATACCCTTACTCCACTAAATGTGCACTGGTCATCAAGAATTATTGCCAAATTACAAAATTCTTATATAAATATTCATAAGATACTCATTCTGTCATTGTATTCCACTGAAAGAGATAAATAGCCTAATTATAGCTATTCTCAAAAACACAAATACTACATGGTAATTTCTTTTCAGAAATATAGGTTAACATATGAAGAAATTACCAAAGAAGGACAGTGCTAATTTTCAAGTTGTATCTTGAAATTTAAGCACATCTATTATCAAAAAAAAACCCTATTCACTATTATTATTCTAATGGACAAGCATTATTTAAATTATAATTCTTTGCCAGGAACCAGTTGATGTTATAAAGCAAAGTTAATCTTCTATTTTGTTCAGTAACAGGAAAATATTATTATGCAGATCAATTCATTAAAACAAAACTTAAACCACAGTTTTCTATTTCAGTATATGTTGACATTAAGCATACAAGAATGCAGGAAGGGATGTTTTTCTAAAAGATGTTAACATTTAAAACAAGAAGAGAGCTACATACCAAGGGACGACTTTAACCTGCCCCTCTAACCTGCCTTTGTCTACACTGCTTAGTGATTAACATCTCACATCAGTCTAACGCTGGATCCACATCTCTGGCCAAGAGCACATTCAAGCAATTGATTTTGTCCAAGAAGCCTCCTATGTTTCCAAGACTTTCATGATTTTTTTCCCTGCAATCCTAATGCTTTCTTCAAATATAAGAAAAAATTACATTTTTAAAAACAGAAGAGGGTGGAGAGTTTGGGACAAATTTCTTCTTTTTGAATATCTTGGTTATAGGTATAAGTCTCATCATTTCTGTACCTTTAGATAAGGTGCTGAAAAGATAAGGTCCTGAAAAGCTAAAATACACACATTAAAAGTTATATGCACTTTCAATGTATGTATTTTTCATTAACATACAAAGGTAAAGTTTTTTCTTTTAAAAATATAGAAAATTCTGTTTTCTTAATGTGTTCCTCTAGGCCATCACAGGACCTCTACCTACTGGCCATGCCATTCTCTACCTACAAAACAGTAATACAACAATGTGGAACAGGATAAAAAATTGTCTAAATCAATAGAGAAAATTTCTTTCCAATATCATCTGAACCTTAAAATAAATGTTCCTGTCATGTTAAGGTTACTAACTGGTTTATGCTAAATTAACAGGGACATGTTGATCCTATTACTCTTCTAACTAGGGAGAAAAAAATAAATGGAAAGAATTAAGATAATCCAGTTTAAGAAAACATCTCCTAATGTCTTTACAATCTTTTAAGAAAACATTTATTGAGGACCAGCTGTATGTAAGTGTAAAGATGAAAAACAAACTCAATGGTAAGAATTTGACAAATGTGTATTTAGGGATTATGATGATAAAGGAATGCAGAGATACATAAATGGGATAACTACATGTTTATAAGTAGGTAAAGGAAAAAAGAATTTCTAATGTAATTAAATAATGCATTTCAGAGGGATGGCAGATTAGGTGGTATTTGACGATGAGCATGTTTTGATAGCAATTCTGGGTGGGATGGAAGAAGCAAAAGCAGCACATAGACAGGGGACAAGTGAAAGTGAAGTCGCTCAGTCGTGTCCGACTCTTTGCGACCCCATGGACTGTAGCCCACCAGGCTCCTCCATCCATGGGATTCTCCAGGCAAGAACACTGGAGTGGGTTGCCATTTCCTTCTCCAGGGGATCTTCCCGACCCAGGGATAGCACACACAAGGGGCAGTACAAATACACTAACATGGAGTTTCTCTGCAAAGCAGTAGAGTCTCAGGACGCAACTGAAGATTACAATGGGAGTATTAGTGGAGAGCTACTTAGGATTTCCCACTTGACTGGAGATAACTTAGGTCCACATATATTGATATTTTAACTATAATCAATGTGCTTTAGCAATGTTCATCTAATGGCCTAAAGTACTCAATCTGTGAAGTCTAGTGCCCAGCGTATGTTCAGTTAGCAACAGATGGCATCCATGTTGTTGTCACTGTTAGTGCAAACTTTATTGGAGCTTACTCCAATAAACTACATGTGAAGGGATTAGAGTTTCATGATTTATCAAAGGTTGAAACGGTTAAGAAGATGACAGAATGAAGGATGATAGAATATGACACTCTAATATGCCACTTTGGCCTAAGAATTTAAGCTGAAGGCACTGAGATAAAGCAGAGATGAGATGAAGCAGATATAAGAAAAGTTCTCTGCCTTCTCCCATCTCCCTAAAAGGAGGACCTAAATTTACAAAGGTGTCCCTTCTCCTTTCTCTACCAGGAAGGACAAAGGTTAACCCCTGGAGACAACTTTAGCTCCTTATCAACCGCAAAGGTACCTGCTAAATTCTATCTGCATAGTAAACTTAATCTTTCTTTTTCCTGGTCACCTCCACATAACTGATTTTCCCTCAGTACTTTTCTTTCTATCTTTAACAAAAGCTGGTACCTAAGCCTGAGGTCTAAGCCACTTCTAAGTGTTGTTCTTTTTTTTTTTTTTCTTTCCTGATTATCTTCCATGTATACATGAGGTATACATGTTAACAGATTTGGTTTTCTCTTGTTATTCTCTTTTATTACAGGGACCTCAGCCAAAGAGGGGCTCAGAACAGTAGAGGGAAAATTGTATTTTCTTCCCCTACACAAGCTAAAACATTTCATAAGGAGGTTATTTTTCATATACATTAGCAAATAATAAACAATAACAAAAAGCAGTGCTTCATTATTTTTACCTAAGGAATATTATTTTAGAAAAATATTAAGAGACAGGAATAAAAATATAAGATTTCCTGAATTTATACTTTTAAGTATCACTGACACCACAGTGATCAAATCTTTTGTGTCAGGCCCTTTTCTATGAAATAGGAATATATCAGGGACTAAAACAGATATAAAAAAATCACTTCGTGAAGTGCTTATATCCTACTGGGGTCCTGGCAAAAGACAAACAAATGTAACACAAAATAAATTATATAGCATGTTTTAAGTGATAAAGGAGAAAAAATTTAAAGAGGAAAGGGTGACAGTGAGTATGGATAATTTAGGGGAGGGCAGAGAAAACAACTACACTCTAAAAAAGGACAGTCAGGAAGACTTGAAGAAAAGGGGACAATTTATTGTTTGATAATTACTTCCATTATTTTTTCTGTAAAATCTAATTCTGAATAGTTGAGATATTCAAATTACTTCTCTAAGTAGTGACAAATTTCAAAAATACATAGTACATCTAACATAAAGCATATCTGGTTTAGAGTCTAACTTTGAATCTATATCCTAGACACCTATAGAAAATATCTGAAAATGATGCCAGCAATATGAGACCAAACTGGTTATTATAATATGTAGTATTAGTGACTGCAACTCTGCTTATTTGTAACTAGTCCTTAAAACCTAATTGAGTCACCAGGGAGCATACAATAAATGAAATGAATTATATCCCTAAATTACAGTTCCACAAAGAAATTCAAAGAAAGTCACAATCAATTTAGGAAGAAGAAACAAATAACTTGTTAGCTTTCTGTAATATTAAATATATGTGAAGTACTGTAAGCAATGAAGAATAAACCTCACAAGCTTACATTATACCTTTATAGAGAAATCATAACATTATTTGCCACAGAAAACAGTATTCCATTCAGAACCAAATTTCAGAAATTAAGAATTTATTACCATTTTATGTGTGGTACTATTGTTAGATTTTAAAAGATAATCTTATTTTTTATAATTACCTACTGATATATTTATGTGTAAATGAAATGATATTGGTAAGTTATTTCAAAAGAATCCTACAGCAGGTAAAGAGTACTGGGCAGGAGAATACATGGAACACGGCGGGTTATGAAGTGGCAATTAAGCTTGGTGATGAGTACATAAGGGTTATCGTTATATTCTTCTCTCAAAAATCGGTATAAAGAAAAAACTAGAGAAAAGAGGCACATTTTAAAACAGCTAATAATCTTCAGTAACCTCTAATACTAAGCCTCAGAGACGGTATTTTGTAAAGTCCATCCAAGACCATATGTGCCACTGGCCATTTTTGGTGGAAAGGGAAGGCAATAAGACAGTAGCGATTACTAAAGTCAACTCTGCTACTGACAGAACTGCACACCGATTTCACTTTCAATTTTGTGGCAGACTGTTCCTGGCATTCTAATACAATGAATACCAGAGGTTTTAATGATCTTCTAAACTTAATTAAATTTACCAGTGCTGGGATGCTCGTTAAAACTTTTTCTAGTTCCTCTTTGGGCATTACATGTTATTGCCATAGGCTACAAAGTTGAAAAAATAATTTGTGTGTGTATATCTGGTATGGTAGGTACACTGAATTTTTTTTTAATCCGTGCTAAAGCAGTCCTCACCGTAAAATATATATGCACATATATATATGTGTGTGTGCATCTGTGTATGTATGTAGTGGAGGAACATGAGAAAAAATGGAACATATTTAGATTTACAAATAACCTCTTTCTTACTAAATATGAAATTTCTGACTGCCATGTAAATAGGATTCAAGTTCATAATATTGATGCTTACAGCATGCACTTACCACTTGTCCATTGTGTGGGTTTTTATGAGCATATGGTGGTCCACGGATGTGATTCCACATCTGGCCAGAAGTCATAGCAAAGACTATACACTGAAAAGACAGGGCACAGTGTTATACCATGCAAACTAAGAAATGGGGACACTGCATTCTTTAAAAAATGGTCCTGAAACTACTTTCAAATACCATGTATATCAGCTCATCTGTTAAAAGCATTTTCATTTACTAACTATGGGACCTTTGGTAAGTAACTTATTCTTCTGCTGTCAGATTTGGTATGTATAAAATGGTGATACCAACTATGCTTAAGACATATATTAATGACCAAACTGGGTAACATATATAAAGCATCTGGCATGGTGACTGATAATCTCTTATGTCCTAACCAGAGGTAAAGCGTAGTTAAAAGCATAGATGAAACATGATGCTTTTAGATACAGCCAGGAATAATTCACAGAAACCACATTACTGCTAGATCTAGCAAGAAAAGCTGTATTTGGAAAATTAATCTTAAAAATCTGAGGCATTATGGAGAGGGTAGAGGAGAGTGTATAAACCGGAAGTCACAGTCAATCTCTATAACTCAAATGTAAGCATGTTTTGTTTAAATCACCTATGCTTAAATTTACAAACTTGGGCATCTTTAGACTAAAGTGTGTCTTCAGGTTAAAACACTTCTGAATGTCTCAGAACTTGCCCAGCTCACTGTTTTTGAGCTGCCTGCCTCTGGCAGGTAGCTGAGATGTATCAACAAAGATTCAAGGTCAGACTAAGCAATGTGACTAGGGATCTAAACATGTTAGATCTGCACAATTTGTAAAGGAGATAAAAGGACACAAAAGGGAACCAGTAGGATGGGGGAAATTACGGAGAGTTTTTAAACCCAAAGAATTAATCCAGATTCTGTTTCATAACTTCCTGGCAACCACTGCATTTCAGAAGAAACTGAAAATGATATAGCAAGATTAGAGAGATTAATATGAATCCTTTCCATTTTCTTGATAATAACTCTGAACTTAACATAAGCTTCTTAAAAGCCAGATTTGACCTCCAGACTTTGCCTGGATTGAGATATTTTCTGAAAGCCAAGATTTTACAGAATACTTGCACTTTAAACTTAGAAGGTGCACTAGAATACTAGGCCCAGAGTTACATAGAGAAGGATGTACCATTTAAAACATCATATAAAAGTGGGAAATTGTTATATGAGAAAAATAAATTATATCTGTTTACAGAGGATCATATTAGTGATTTAAAGAATATATGAAAGTCAAATATTCTGTAGATTATAATAGTGTGAAAGACAGAGTATATTTTAAAATCCAGGAAAAGATGTACCTAGTGAATAAACACATTTATAGTATAAGCAAATGACATTTTTGTTTTTACTAGACACTGTAAGATTAGAGTTCTGAATTTTTGAGGATCAAACTGTTGTAGTCCCTAAATCAGCACTAAAATTGTATGTATTTCTGGTTTTACTTTTACCCATCTATATTCCTTCTCTTTTACTGCTTCAATTGATATTCCTAACTGTGGTGGAAAAATGCATGATCAAGTCTGTATTTTAGAAGGATGGTACTAGCCACACTGTGGAGAACAGACTGGGGAAAAGTGTAACGTGAGGCACAGACATCAGTTTGGGGGCTGCTACACAAAACCGTTTGTGAGACTAGAGTGGCCAATTCCATGCCTGTTGTTCCTTGTTCAGTTGCAAGTCCTGTCCGACTCTTTGCCTGTCTTTCACTATCTCCCAGTGTTTGCTCAAATTCAAGTCCACTGTCATCTCATCCTCTGTCATCCCCTTCTCCTCTTGCCCTCAATCATTCCCAGCATCAGGGTCTTTTCCAATGAGTCAGTTCTTCCCATCAGGTGGCCAAAGTACTGGAGATTCTGCATCAGTCCTTCCAATCAACACTCAGGGGTCATTTCCTAGGATTGACTGGTTTAATCTCCTTGCTAGCCAAGGGACTCTTGAGAGTTTTTCCAGCATTACAGTTCAGAAGCATCAATTCTTTAGCACTCAGCTTTCCTTATGGTCCAACTCTCATATCCATACTGACTACAGGGAAAACCATAGCTTTGATTATATGGACCTTTGTTGGCGAAGTGGTGTCTCTACTTTTTAGTACACTGTCTAGGTCTGACTCACTGGAAAAGACCCTGATGCTGAGAAAGATTAAGGGCAGGAGGAGAAGGGGACAACAGAGGATGAGATGGTTGGATGGCATCACTGACTCAATGGACATGGGTTTGGGTGGACTCTGGGAGTTGGTGATGGACAGGGAGGCCTGGCGTGCTTTGGTTCAAGGGGTCACAGAGTTGGACACAACTGAGCGACTGAACTGAACTGAACTAGGTTTGTTGGGGCTTTTCTTCCAAGAAGCAAGCATCTTTTAATTTCATGGCTGCAGTCACCATTCACAGTGATTTTAGAGCACAGAAAATAAAGTCTGTCACCCTCCTTTTCATCCAAAGTTCACCCACTTTTCATTCATCTATTTGTCATGAAGTGATGGGACCAGACACCATGATCTTTGTTTTATGAATGTTGAATTTTAAGGCAGCTTTTTCACTGTCCTCTTTCACCTTCATCAAGAGGCTCTTTGGGTCCTTTTCACTTTTTGCCGTTAAAGTGATATCATCTGTATATCTGACGTTATTGATAGTTCTCCTGCCATACTGATTCCAGCTTAAATCATTACTTAAGCATTGTAATGACTGGCATTTTGCGTGATGTGCTGTGCATATAAGTTAAATATGCAAGGTGACAATAAACAGCTTTGACGTACTCCTTCCCCAATTTGGAACCAGTCCGTTGTTCCATATCCAGTTCTAATTATTGCTTCTCATCCTGTATACAGGCTTCTCAGGAGAGAGGTCAGGTGGTTTGGTATCCCCATCTCTTTAAGAATTTTCCATGGTTTGTTGTGATCCACACAAAAGCTTTAGTGTAGTCAATGAAGCAGAAGTAAATATTTTTCTGGAATTCCTTTGCTTTCTTTATGATCAAACAAATGCTAGCAATATCTCTGGTTCCTCTGCCTTTTCTAAATCCAGCTTGTACATCTGGAAGTTCTCAGTTCACATAATGCTGAAGTCTAGCATGAAGGATTTTGACCATTAATTTGCTAGCATGTGAGATGAGTGCAATTGTGCGGTAGTTTGAGCATTCTTTGCCATTGCCTTTCTTTGGGATTGGAATGAGAACTGACCTTTTCCAGTCCTGTGGCCACTGCTGAGTTTTCTAAATTTGTTGGCATATTGAGTGCAGCAATTTAACAGCATCATCTTTTAGGATCTGAAATAGCTCAGCAGGAATTCTATCATCACCTCCACTAGCTTTGTTCATAGTGATTCTTCCAAAGACCCACTTGACTTCACACACCCAGGATGTCTGGCTCTAGCTTTGTGACCATACCATCAGTTATCCAGGTCATTATGACCTCTTTTGTACAGCTCTTTTGTGTATTCTTGCCACCTATTCTTAACCTCTTCTGCTTCGGTTAGGTCCTTGCCATTTCTGTACTTTATCATGCCCATCTCTACATGAAATGTTCCCGTGGTACCAAGGGAACAATTCCATAGGAATGACATAATTGAGCGATTTAGATAAACAGAAATATTTACAAGATGGAATCAACAGACTTCTTTGATTGATTGACGTGATAAAAAATAGTAAAAAATTAACCTCTGGGTTGCTGATCTGAAGAACAATGTACAGTCAGTAGTGCCACCCAATGAGATAAAGAATAAGGAAGAAGCTTGTGAGGGTAAAAAGGAACAAAGTTACAGATTTGGAGTTGAGTGTTTTTAATTATTTTTTTAAACAATAGGTCTTTGTTGGTAATTTATTTTAAATATAGCAGTGTGTACATGTCAATTCTCAATCGCCGATTTGTCCCTCCCCACAAGCCCTTCTCCCTGGTAACTGTTTTTTCCAACATCTGTTTCAAAAATAAGTTCATTTGTATCATTTTTTTTAAAGATTCTGCATGTAAGTGATACCATGTATTTCTCTGTCTTCAATTAGTATGATAATGACCAGGTCTATCCATGTTGTAGGTAGTGGCTACATCTACATCTTGTTAATGCCACACCTGCCTAAGATTCCTATGGAGCCAACCTCTTTATATTTGGGGTCTATATATGGTTTTCTGTGAAGCCTTTCCAGACTAATTTACTCATTTGACAATTGTTTACTGGACAGTAGGAATATAGCAATGAATAAGGTAAAAATAATCCCTGCCCTTAGGTGAAGATCCTCAGTAAGTGACATGTGCTCTGAGTCATAAAAAATACGTAGGCATTCCTCCTTCACTCGTTCAACATTTATATACCAAGAACCGACTATATATTCAAGAGGGCATCCCTGCTGGCTCAGATGGTAAAGAATATGCCTGCATAGCAAAAGACTTGGCTTTGATCTCTAGGTCTTTTTAAGAAGCTGAGAATAAAACAAAGAACAAAAATACAAGGGAGACACTATCCTCACGGAGCTTGCATTCTACAGGCAGAAAATAGTTAAAAAAAATAATAAGTAATTAAATTATATGATGAAAGTGTTAGTTGCTCAGTCATATCTGACTCTCTCCGACCCCATGGACTGTAGCCCGCCAGGCTCCTCTGTTGATGGGATTCTCAAGGCAAGAATACTGGAGTGGGTAGCCATTCCCTTCTCCAGGGGAGTTTTCCTTCACCGAGTGACTGAACCCAAGTCTCCTGCATTGCAGGCAGATTCTTTACCATTTAAGCTACTAGGGAAATCCAAAATAATTAGAGACAATGAAAAATGAACAGTAGGGAAGGAGAAAAGAAGTCATGAGAGAAGGACTGCAGTTCTTATGAGTGGTCAGCAGGGGCCTCTCCAAGACAGTGGAGCTTTCAGCAGAGATCTGAAGATGTTGACAAGCCAGGAAAATACTTCGGAAAAGAGGGAAGAGCCAGTGAGCCAGGCTGTGTTGAAGGACAATATCTGGAATATTAAGAGACAGTAAAGAAGCCAAGAGGACTGAAGGACAGTTGCTGAGGAGAGAAGAAACGGATAAGGTTTGGTGAATAGTGCAAGGCCAGATCCCAGAGCCCCTGGGTTGGAAAATTAATCATATGGTGTGTAAAGGTGGAAGCTGGGATACAGTTCAAATGCTATTGCAAGAAGTGGACTATTAAATAATTAGACCTTACAGGTGGTAAGTAGGGTGAGAAGTTGTTGGAATCTAGGTGTATTTTGGAGGAAGAACCAAGCGGATTTTCATAGGAGGAAAGAAGTGGTGAGAAAAGACAGGTTTTTGACTTGAACAACTAAAAAAATAAAGTTGCCATTAACTGAGAAATCAAAGGTGTGGGACAATTAGGTTTGGGGACTGAGCTTAGGAGTCTGTTTTGAGACACCTGGTAGGCGTCCAGGTAGAGATGCAGGATGAACAAGTTGGATTTATCAGTCTGGAGTTTACAGGGAGATCTGGCCCCAAGATAAAATTCAGGACTCAATAATAAACAGTATTTCCTGAAGGAGAGCACGGCAACCCACTCCATTTTTCTTGCATAGCTGGAGAATCCCATGGACAGAGTGCCTGGTGGGCTACAGTCCATGGGGTCACAAAGAGGCACAACTGAAGTGACTTAACATGCACACAACAGACAGTCTTTAAAGCTGGACACCAATTAAATATAGATAGAGGATGAGCAAGATCCAGAAGACTCTCCAAAGTAGGAAGTGAAGGAGATAACAAACGAATGAGCAAAGATGATTAAGAAGTAGCAGTGAGCGAAGCGTGGCCCCTGGAACACAAGGAAGTGGCTGTTGACGAAGAAACAAGTTGTGTAGATACTCTTGCAAGACCAATGATGTGAAATAAACCCAGAACTAATATCTGAATTTATGTCCCTGGAAAATATCTGTGCCCTAGACTAGAGCATTTTCAATGGAACAGTGAGTGAGACAAAAGCCTTATGAGAAAAGAAGGAAACAACGTAGACAATTGTTTCAAGGAGTTTTGCTATAAAAGGATCCAGTAAATAGGACAGTTTCTGGAAGAGAAAACAGCAATATGTCTCTTCAGGATGAATAAGGAGCTGTGTGCCTTGCTAATGAGAAAGGTTCAGTAATAAAAGAAAAAATAAGGATGACAGAGAAAGGGGAGATCGTCGGCGCACTGTCACTGAATACCAGTGCAGAGCACAGAGTGCAGAGCAGGAATGAGACCTAGTACCCAAGTGGGGGTGTTAGCTTTACAAAAGAGTAGAAATGGTTCAAGTAACAGAGAACAGACTCCAAAGGGCCATGCATAGAATGCGGGGGTGGAAGGAGATCTGGATACTTAAATGAGATAAAAACAAATCTTCATTTTAACTGTCTTGTAAGTATGCAGTTGACAGATCACAATAGTTTTAACAGCACCTGTTTCATACTCTAACATTTTCATATTACAACAGTTACAGTGGATATCTCAAAACATCTGTTTATACTCTTAACTACTTCAAAACTGTGGTAGTTACTAGATCCACACTAGGTTTGGTGATTTAATGCATTAATAAGGAAAGGTATAAACTACAGTATGACAAATGTTACATACACATGAGAAAATGCTCAAATTTTAAAATGAGAAGTTAAAATTCAATAGCAGTAGCTATATTACATATGGTTTGTTATAGAAGTTTTTAAAAATCCATCTTAATACATAATTTATTCAAGATTCTAAGAAATGGTTCAATAAAACAAAAGCAGGCTTAAACATGGCATACTTGCTTCATCATTTGAAGTAGTGACATATATTTACAGTATTTATAATTACACACAGAGCTGTGGGCACTTCTCACAACATAATAAAATACCAAAATAAACTTTGACAGTGCAAAATGGCCTAGATTACAATTCTTTCTCTAAGTATAAATGGTATTTCTTATTTTTTTACTTTAATAATGGAAATGTCCAGCACTTTGCCACTCTAATTTGGAAATTTAAATTTTTATAATTAAACTACAAGTTTACTCTTGTATCTTATTTACTAAAATATTCATGCAAAAAAGGACATGATTGAAAGGGTACAGATTAATGAATTTTAACATGACTACACCATTATAACTAACACTGAGATCAAGTAGAATACTATTAAAAAACAGTCCACTGGTGCCTTTTCCTAATTATTTACCTCCATAGACCTCTGAAGGGGTAAGAAAAGTTTCTTGAAAATGCTGCATCATAGAGTATGTGTATACCAGGCTTTAGTGACTTAACTACCGCCTATATCTCTCTTTAGAACAATGTCTCTTCTGATTCTCTGCCGTTTTTTTTTTTTGTATGCATATTTCACAGTTTGTTTATATATTCCCCTGTTTATGGACACTATGGAGAAGGCAATGGCAACCCACTCCAGTATGCTTGCCTGGAAAATCCCATGGACGGAGGAGCCTGGTAGGCTGCAGTCCATGGGGTCGCTAAGAGTCGACACGACTGAGCGACTTCACTTTCACTTTTCACTTTCATGCACTGGAGAAGGACATGGCAACTCACTCCAGTATTCTCGCCTGGAGAATCCCAAGGACTGGGGAGCCTGGTGGGCTGCCGTCTATGGGGTTGCACAGAGTTGGACACGACTAAAGCGACTTAGCAGCAGCAGCAGCAGCATGGACACTATATTGTTTCTTTCAAAGAAGTATATTTGTGAATAAAACTTCTATGAATATTCAAAGACAAGCCTTTGTATGTACACGTTTTCATTTCCTTTTGATAAATAACCAGAAGTGAAATTGAAGAAAGATACCATTTAACATTTCCACCAGTAATATATGAAGACTCATTTTCCTGCATATCTGTCCTAACCCTAATGTCACCTTTCTTTGAAATTTGAGCATATTTAATGGGCTTCTATTGGTAACTACTTTGGTTTTAATTTACATGTTCCAAATGACTAAAGATGTAAGCATCTTTAAATGTTTCTTGGGACCATTTCTACATCTTCTTTTATGAACTGTCTGTTCAAACCATTTACCCATTTTTCTCTGCCTGTTTTTCAAATTAATTTATTTGTTGCTTTTGCTATTGAGCTGTATGAGTTTTTTATCTATCCTGG
The DNA here is from genome assembly GCF_014754425.2 of Oryx dammah. NCBI lineage: Eukaryota > Metazoa > Chordata > Mammalia > Artiodactyla > Bovidae > Oryx > Oryx dammah. The sequence continues at coordinate 20,286,089 of NW_024070191.1, forward strand.
GTTGGTGTTCAGTCGCCCAGTCGTGTCCAGCTCGACCCCATGGACCACAGCATGCCAATACTTTATTCTGGGTATTAACCCCTTAACAGATACATAGTTTGCAAATATTTTCTCTGATTCAGATGATCTTTTCATTTTGTCGATGGTTTCCTTTGCTGTACAGAAGCTTCTTGGTTTGATGCAGACCCCACTTAATCTTGTTTTGTGTTGGCATTTTATGTCAAATACAAAAATTTATCACCAAGAACAACGTCAAAGAGCTTACCACATATGTTTTCTTCTGGGAGTTTTACAGTTTCAGGTCTTGCATTCAAATCTTTTCTCCATTTTGGGTTAACTTTTTGTGTGTGGCTAAGGTAGGGGTCTGGTTTTATTCGTCTGCATGTGGCTGTCCAGTTTTCCCAATACCATTTTATTGATGAGACTATCCTTTCCCCAACACCTATTGTTTCCTTTGTCCCAAATTGACCACATATGTGTGTTTATTTTTGTGCTGTCTATTCAGCTCCATTGATCGGTATGTCTATTTGTAAGTCCAGTACCCTTGTATTTTGATTACTACAGTTTTGTAATAAAGTTTGAAATCAGGGTGCGTAATGCCTCCAACTTTGCTTTTAAGACTTCTTTGTCTATTCAGCGTGTTCTGTGGATCCATACAGACTTTAGGATTGTTTCTTCTATTTCTGTGAAAAGTGCCTTTGGAATTTTGATAGTAATTGCACTGAATTTGTAGACTGCTTTGGGTAGTATAATATTTGGTAGTAAATATTTTAACAATACTAATGCTTCCAATTTATGTGCAAAGTATAACTTTCCCTTTGCTTGTGTCATTTTCAATTTCTTTCATCAATGTCTTAGTAGTTACTTGTGTACGGGTCTTTAAAATCCTTGGTTAAACTTATTCCTAAGTTATTTCATTCTTTTTGATGAATTGTGAATGAAGCTCGTTTTTTAGTTTAACTGATAGTTTGATATTAGTATGTGGAAGTGCCACATTGTTTTGTATACTGATTTTTTTTATCCTGCAACTTTACTGAATTCATTTATAAATTCTAGGAGTAAGAGTCAGACACAATTGAGCAACTAACACTTTCACCCCTAGAAGAGGAAACGGCAACCCACTCCAGTATTCTTCCCTGGAGAATTCCAGGCCGAGCAGCCTCGTGGATTGCAAAAAGTCACACAACACTGAGTGACTAACACTTTCACTTTCATATATAGTATTATGTTATCTGAACAAGTGACAGTTTTACTTCTTCCTTTCTGATTTGGATGTCCTTTTTCTTGCATAACTGCTCTCACTCGAACAGCAAATATGTCAAAAGTGCTGAAAGTGAACATCCTTGCTTTCTTCCTGATCTTAGAGGAAAAGCTTGCAGCTTTGTACCTCTGAATAACATGTCAGCTGTGGGTTTATCATATAAGGGCTTTATTATGTTGGGGTATGTTTCCTCTATTGAGAAATTTTATGATGAATGGAGAACGGAAGCTGGGGGATCACTCCATGTACTGGATATTCACACTGAGGCTTATTTGTAGCTTTATAATAAGCAAAAAACTTAGACAAGCACATTCAAATGCAAAAAAAAAAGGGTAAGTTCATCTGAGTAACTTTTAAATGTCTGAATTTATATAGGCCATTACCTCTCCTCATCAAAGAAAATTAAATGCTAAACGTATTAAGAAAAGTATACCCTAATAAGATATTAACTTATTTCATTATATTGTTGTCATACTCCCGACATGAACAAAATTATACATTTGGCTATATACAAAAATTACCTATAAACAGACATGAGTGAAGTTGCTCAGTTGTGTCCGACTCTGCAACCCCATGGACTGTATAGCCTACCAGGCTTCTCTGTCCATGGGATTTTACAGGCAAGAATACTGGAGTGGGTTGCCATTTTCTTCTCCAGGAGATCTTCCCGATCTAGGGATTGAACCTGGGTCTCCTGGATTGTAGGTAGATGCTTTACTGTCTGAGCCACCAGGGAAGTCCATAAACAGACATACCTATCTTCAAATGGCCAAATGATTCAACTACCTAATGGGAAAAGCTGTTTGTTAGAAGTTACATCACTGGAAACAAATATTATCAGCAGTTATTTGCTTCTCACTTGTAAATATGCCACAGAGATAATACCTGCATGATATTACAAAGTATTAATACATAATTTTATTCAAGAAAAATTTGAAAGAAAAAGGAGCTTATTCCACTCTGAAATCAGAGCTGCCCTGTAGTTCAGAATGCTCACAAAAAACATATTTCTACTGATATAACATAATGTATAGATGCCAAAGAAACTTTCATAAATTGTGAAAATTATGTAGTAATAAATATATTAATCTGGAGCTTACATTTTTCATAGAACATAATTAAACCAATATAATGTGTTTGAGACAGAAGAAATATTATGGCATATGAATCATCCTACAATGGAGAGCACTGGTGTTAAAAAGCAGAGAACAGCTACTGAGATTTACTGTGATAATAAGGCTTGGGTTATTAGATCTTTATAAATGATGTTTTTATCTTTCACAATTTTAATTGTGGATTTTTAGGAGGTTTTTGGGTTTGAAATGACAGTCATCTATGAGGAGCATTAGCCTGCCATAGGAGAAGGCAATGGCAACCCACTCTAGTACTCTTGCCTGGAAAATCCCATGGACGGAAGAATCTGGTAGGCTGTGGTCCATGGGGTCGCGACGAGTCGGACACGACTGAGTGACTTCACTTTCACTTTTATGCGTTGGAGAAGGCAATGGCACCCCATTCCAGTACTCTTGCCTGGAAAATCCCATGGACGGAGGAGCCTGGTGGGCTGCAGTCCATGGGGTCGCTAAGAGTCGGACACGACTGAGTGACTTCACTTTCACTTTTATGCGTTGGAGAAGGAAATGGCAACCCACTCCAGTGTTCTTGCCTGGAGAATCCCAGGGACGGGGGAGCCTGGTGGGCTGCCGTCTATGGGGTCGCACAGAGTTGGACACGACTGAAGCGACTTAGCAACAGCAGCAGCCTGCCATAAAGCTCTGCATTAAGGGCTACAAAACATAACATTTTACACAACCATTCTACTTTAAACTCATCATGAAACAGGTACTCTGTAGGCTTTTTATCATCCTCCATCTTAAGGGGGTGGAGCAAGTTTGGAAAGCAGAGTGAAACCAAACCAGAACCAATGCTTTATTTAGCTCCATAAACAACCAACAGTACCTAATATATACGTTAACAAGCATTTTTCCCCCTAGGAAGCATGAGACCAAGAACAACTTATGAGTATTCCTTCACCTATTTTTTTTTTTAAAGCTCAAAACCAGGAAGCTATAATATCTATGTATGTTTCAACATTTGCATATGTTACTTCCTCTATGCCAGGAAATTGCAAGCTTTGTGTCTATCCTACACCTTAAAGCACTATGAATAGATTTCTCTCCCCAGCATACACTTGATTCTTAATCCCATGACTCATATACAATAATATGAAATAATAATGAAAAAGAAAAAAAAATAAATTACCAGCCCTAGAATACAGTCTGCTCAGAATTAAGGACTCAGAGGTACTCTGGCATGTGTTCAAAGATAAGACACAACTGCTACTTGTATGTATACTAGTTCTTTACTAAGACATAAAAATTCTCCACCAAAATGTTTTTCTCATTATTTTCCTTGTGCATACAGTTTTTACATTACAAAAATGCTGCACTGTTGTACAGCGTTCATTACTATTTTAAGAACTTCATTTTACTGCGCAAGCCAAGGATTTCAGCGTTTCTGCAAATCAGCTAACAGTATTTTGCCAAGAATTATTTCAAAATATATCATTTCCAAAGAAGAATGAGATATACGGTTGTTTTAAATAAACAAATGTCTAGCAATCTGAGTAAATGATTCAGCATTTTGAATGGCCTCTTTGTAAGGATATCTCAAAAACTGGATTAAAAAGGACTGGAATTGGGCAAATCCAGTTTTCATGTAAAATAGTTTTGCTTTACAAACAAAGAATCAAGTTTGGTGGTGGTAATGGTGACAGAAAATGGTAAAGGGGATTTAAATTATTTCTGACCTCACTGTTTAAGCTTCATAAGCCATCAGCAGATGAGAAAAAAAAAAATCTGTTTAATTAAACATTTTATATTCAGAGTTTTCAAGCATATTGTTTGAAAACATGTCTGTTTTCTGCAGCCTGTTATGGCTTCTGAAAGGCTGCCATTGGAGAGTAGACATACCTGCCAAGATTTCCTTCTCAAGTATGTGTCTATGAATGTTACAAGATCTTCTGTTATGCCAAGCTTATTAGCTTTCTCAAAGAAAAAAATCTGCTTGATGTGGCAGACGGTGTGAGAGAACTGACCATTTAAGTACTGACATTTATTTGCCATATAAATGTTCTTAGACATTTATTTAGAGTCGTAATGGCTCACTGCATCCACTGGATTAAACATCCAGCATAGGAGGCACATGCCAGATTTAGAGGACTCAACACTGTGAAAGGGCTTCCTTGGTAGCTCAACTGGGAAAGAATCCGCCTGCAATGCAGGAGACCCTGGTTGGATTCCTGGGTCAGGAAGATCCCCTGGAGGAGGGCATGGCAACCTACTCCAGTATTCTTGCCTGGAGAATTCCCATGACAGATGAGCCTGGGAGGGTACAGTCCATGGGGCCACAAAGAGTCGGACACGACTGAGCAACTAAGCACAGCACTGTGAAAACTACAGAGTCCTATCCCAGGGGTGAGGTTCCACAAATTGAGTTTACCGAATCTGTTTCCTTGTCTGTAAAATGATGATAACAGAAATTGCTTTTCATAGTTATTATAAAAAATAATCATAAGAAACACAACCCCCAAAGAAGGAAGAGATGCCCTGATGTCCATTATTACTTCCAGTAATAACTCTACATCTCTTCTTGAGGAGTGAAAGTCAGTCATTTAGTCGTGTCTGACTCTTTTGTGACCCCATGGACTTTAGCCCATCAGGCTCATCCATGGGATTCTCCAGGCAAGAATACTGGAGTGGGTTGCCATTTCCTTCTCCAGGGGCTCTTCCCCACCCAGAGATCGAACCTGGGTCTCCCGCACTGTGGGCAGACTCTCTCCTGACTGAGCCACCAGGGAAGCCACCTCTTGTGAGGAGGGAGAATAGTGTAGGCAGGTTTATCATCGGGGTCTACTGCAGACACATGGTTACATCGTAAGCAGTCTTAGTTTTTCAGTAGACTGAAACAGTGACAAAATTTGGTATGATAATGCTGAAATACTGAAGGAATTTTAACCTTCCAACAACACTTTGAAAGAAGGGGTATATTTTTTTTCACCAAGACAGTGGGTGGCTTAACTGAATGAAGCAACCTGAAAACCAGATTGAGCAACGTCCAAAACACTTTCAAACTTAGATCACCCACTGGATCCAATTACAGTAACTGGAGTATAACTAACAAATCTCTTTAACTCAGTTATCAAAAAGTGAGAAAATATTAAACTTTCCTTGAAAAATCTTCCTTACGCTAAAAAAATCCAAACTTCAAAATCTTATTTCTCTGTCTACCACAAAGCCACAGAGGATCTGCTTGAATTTCAAGAGATTAGCTATTATTGCACATGATGGGTGCTTTAAGGTGAGTTGCCTTATCAGTCTGTCCTACTGTATCTAACTCAGTCATAAACACCACTGTTCACTGAAAAATAGAAGGATGAAGGGCTACTGCACGAAGGTAAAGCCAACAAACTGACACTTAGCTCTAAACGTACATATACGGATACATACACATATTAAATAGCTTCATTTTTTATATTCTGTTTATAAATGTTTTATACATCTTTTGTTACTTTTAAGTATCACTGAAGTACCATTATTTTCTTCTTCCTTTTGGGAAAGAGATTTTATTTTTAATCATCTAAATTGTTCACTGCATAAAAATCGCAATGATTATTAGAGACCTTGAATTCAGAACACTGTTTAACTCTAGTATTAATTTTATTTTTCTCTGTAAATTGTGATAAAATTTTCATGTAAACAGTCATATAGGCAAATCACAAATTAAGTAAATAGTAACATCTCTTTCTTTACAGTTTTTTATTCCCTGTATTTCTTTCTCCATATGCTTTGTCCAAGATCACAAGTAAAATGATGAAGAGCAGATGACTGTAAGCATCATTACTCAGATACTTGCTAGAGATTTTAAGATACTGTTAACCTAAAAAACATAAATGATGCCACACACTCCAGGAAGCCTGTCATGACTTTTCGGTACTCAAGATTAGGTGTCCTTCCTATGTAGTATGTAATCCTCTAATCCTGTGTGCTTACTTTATCTCTTGATTAGTATGATTAGTATCCCTGCAATGAATTACGATCAGGTGGGGTTTACGGCTTACCTTTATATCTCTGGTACCTAATAATTATCAGGCACATAGTAGAGACAGAAGGAAAGAGTTGCTGGGAAAAAAATTGCTGAATGAGTACATTTCCAAGTGCTTCAGACTCTAAGAGTCTATAAGTATTTTTAGTGTAATAAGTAAAAATACACTAATCCCTAGTGTATTTCTAAATGTATTCACCAAACATTAATCTATCACTCGTAATATGCCAAGTACACATGGAAAGACATTACATTTTAGTTGTGAAAATTGAAGGAAGAGAGCACAATCTACATTAACGGTGAACTTAAGTTATATCACCTAAGTCCTAAAAATTAATTCTTCTAATCCAGACTTGATTTTCACTACAGTTATAATCTGGATCACTTTGTTAATATTATACAACTTGGACCATTACCCAAAGAAACAGGGTAAATGTGTTAACATACCAGAGACACCATGGCCCAACCAGTCTTGTTATAGATGAACTCCAAGTTGTTCCTTCTTAAATAGAGCAAACCACCCACAAGTGACACCAACAAAGCCAAAGCAATGGTGCCAGAGTAGTTGGGTGGCCTGAAGACACGAATCTGCAACAACACAATGAAATGTTTTAAAGTTAAAGAAAAATATTATTTTTTTCTCTGATATTCTTGTCCTTCTGATCTTTAACACATGTAATTCAGAAAGGTACCACCTTATTTTTCATACCAGGCACTAACACTCCTTTTGTTCTTTGAGTCAAAAATATATGCCGTAAAACATCATGGCTATGTAACAAAACATGCTCTTCCAGTGCTTTTAGGTGAATACAGTTAAATATATGCAAAACCTACTTACACTCAACCCAGAGCTGTGGTTCATTATGATTAAGCAGATGATCATGATGATCCCAAACACGGGATCATCTGGTAAAAAGGAGAGGTGAGATGGGGGGACTACTACTTGTCTTATTTCAAATTGGAATTTTTTAAGACATTTTCTTTTAAACAACTTTATTGAGCTTTAATCCATATACCATACAATCCACCCACTGAAAGTGTACAATGCAGTGATTTTTTTAAAGCATATTCAGATAAGTGCAGCCATCACCACAGTCAGTATCAGAACATTTGAATAACTTCAAAAGGAAATCCCATTCCCTTCTGGCATCCACTCCCTTACTCCTCTCACCCTCCAGCCTTAAGCAACCATTAATCAATCTACTTTCTGACTCCATACATTTACTCTGCAATTTCATATAACATGCAGTCTTTTGTAACTGGCTTCTTTCACTCAGTATGACCTTCTCAAGGTTCATCCTTGTAAAATGTGCCACTGCTTCATTCCTTTTCATGGCTAGTATTTCCTTGTGTGGATATCACACTTTGCTTATCCATTAGCCAAATAATCAGTTGGATATTCGGGTTGTTTGCACCTTATAGCTCTATATGAATAATGCTGCTGTAAACATTTTGCGTAAGTTTTTGCGTAGTGTATGTTTTCTTTTCTCTTACATATGTATACCTAGGAGTAGAACTGGGGTCACAGAGAGACTCTATGCTTAATGGTCTGAAGAACTGTCAAACTGTTAACCAAAGTGGTTGCACTATTTTGCATTCCCCCAAGTGGTGTATGAGGATTCCTATTTCCCCAACTTACTTTACAAGGTGAAATACTTTACAAGAACAAAGAAGCCAGCATGAAGGGGCTCCTAATCATACCTAGAACAATTTTGGTACCAAAACATTTAAGCGTAGTACTAACAATCACTGGAGGGAAAAAACAATATAAGATTGTGTACCAATGAATGAGTGAAATACAAAGAGGGGAGGACTCTTGCTTACAGTAAAATGCCAAGGATCAATCTGAAATATGGACAAAGTGCTAGAACGGGAACATCATCACTCTACAACCAGCATGATGGAATCTGGATAAGGTAAGAGTCATCAATGGATGCTAAATACCGACAAAATTTTCACGAGGAGCAGGATATCTGCATGATCCTCAATGTCTCCACATAGGGATAGGGTAGGTCAACTGACAACACCAGAATACGTACACAGTCTCAAACAGAAGTAGTAGATCAATGTGAGTCTGTGAACGTGATAACTGTACGGTCCTATATTTCTTAGGAAAGACAATATACCTTAAAATGATTCAGAAAAAAATGCGTGTGGGTATGTAAGTATGTGTGTAGAGACAGGGTGAGGATGGGTAAGAGAGTAAGAATGGCAAAGCAAAAGCCATAAAAAGTTAAGAGTATGTGAATCCTGATATAGGGTATACATTGAGACTAGACTATTTCCATTTGTAGAACTACTTAAAGTTTGAAATTATATCCAAATGTGTATTTTTTTTTTTACAAATGTGGATCTGTCAACAACATATAAGTGTGATAGTTTTAATCAGAAATGATTCTAACCTATTTCTTATAAATAACTAATAATACTTTCCAATGTTACATTTAATATTTTGTACCAAATAAATGATACATTGTAGAACTGAATATCTGCCTAAATATTTTCACCAAAATATCAGTAATACCTATATTATTTTATATACAATGATAGTAGTATGAGAGACAGCTATCTCAAATGAGAAATATGCTTACACAAAATTAATATCCCTGTACTATGTCTAAGGGAAATGTAATTTTAAAATAGCTGGTTAGAATTGCTCACTGTAAAAAATTCTAGTGACATTAAGGAACAAAATAGCCATAGCCCTCCACATAGACATTAACTACCATCAACATTTTACATATCTCAGTAATATTTTGCTTTTCTTAATCAACTATAAATACTGTTTTTCTATCCTACTTTTTCACTTGTTATCCTTTGAGCTTCTTTCTATGTCAAATAATGTTGCACACCACTGTTTGTCTAGACTGTACACATTTAATTCAATTCTCATTTTTAGATATCTGATTTCTGAGTGATTTTCTTCTATTAAAATGTGTAATTTTTTCCCCCATAGTTAATGGTTGGGGAAGAAGGGAAGGAAGAGAAGAATTATACTGTTAGAATTTATGGTCCTGAGAACAGCGTATGCCAGTGACATTTTCTCATATGGCTCATGAAAAGTGGGTATTATCCTATTGTTATTTGCCCAAAGGATAGATAAAAATTATACACCTCGTTTTTTAATTAGAGTGTCTTTGATTACTAAGACCACTGAGCAATATTCAGTATATTTTTTAGCCTCTGAAATTACTTTGTGCCTAACATGTATTCTTTAATGGTTCATTGATATTTTAAGAACCATTATTCTAAAAACCATTTAAATTCACCTAACAGCTATCAGATGCAGTTTTCCTAAAGCAGGAGAAACTGAAAAAAATCCTGTGGCCTTATTATAATGTTATACTAAAACAAGCTAATTAGCCTATTATTAAAACTGCGGGGAATAAAAACATACATGAACATCCGTTCTGTCAGCAATCCACTTTGCTAGTTGTTCAGCACCAAATCCAATTCTTTGAAGGTCAAAAGTATCAGCTCTCTTAGGTCTGCCTTTTGGAGGAAAATGCATGAACGTAGGAGCGGAGTTAATGTTGAGCTGTAAAACATGAGATAAAAAGACTAAATCTAATATCCCAGCTTTTTTTTCCTGTGTGAATTTTGGAAAGACAGCATTTATTATGAAAAATCCAAGTGGATTTCCAGAGCTTAACTACTGTTTTTATTCATCTTGATATAATGCTGAATAGAAAAGAACTTATGAATTAGGCCAAGTTTGCTGAACCTTCACATACATCATTCATATTCTCAGCTGCATCCATCTATTTCATTGGTCATTTCCTTCTTTATTTTCTAGAATTCTACAACTAGAGAATGAAATGATTCAAAGTGAAAAACAGAAATAGAGTAATTTGGGGGTACACGGATGATTTTCATTCTTAAGCAGTTGTTAAAGAAAAAGTTTGGTATTTGATGAAAGATATATTATGTAATTAATTTCGAGTATATTGACTTCTTTTTTAATTTAAAAAATTTTTTCTGGTCACCTCCTCTGTTATTTCGACTGTCTTAAAATGGTTACATCTCATTAATTATTTTCTAAAGGCAAGTTTCATTTGAAAAGTATATTGAGTACACACCACCCTAGTATAAATGGTGTTTATTAATAATAATCTAAAAACAAACATGAGGTTAATTTGCATTGGAGAGTAAACTGCAAAGCATAGATAAGGATTAAATTCTTGCTGCCCAAGAATTATGAAAAATGCTTCAAATGAAAGGCAAGGAGCTTTTTGGCCCCAGCTTCCAATATATATAGTTCAACATTCCCCAACATTGAGAAAAAAAACATTCAAGTAACAACAAACATTAGATCATGGTTCAAGGTAAAGATACAGCAGTACCAGCTGGGGCGTACATGTTATGGACATTTCGTAATTTTTACTAAATTGAACAAAACACAGTCACCAATTCCTTTCTCCCACTCCACACTTTGTTCATGTGTGTTTTCCTGACAGGTGCACATGGAACAGTTACAGCCAACGTGACTGCTAGTGCAGAGCTCCCTCTAACACAGCTCTGACTTGCTGTCTGTTGTCAGACACTTAGCCTCAGCCATCACATGAGAGTCACGTACAATTTACTTTCTGAACAAGTCCCTAACAAGCCCAGGACTATCAAATTTCTACATGACATCATTTAACCTTATATACCCCCCTTAAAGCTCAACATTCAGAAAACTAAGATCATGGCATCTGGTCCCATCACTTCATGGGAAATAGATGTGGAAACAGTGTCAGACTTTATCTGGGGGGCTCCAGAATCCCTGCAGATGGTAATTGCAGCCATGAAATTAAAAGATGCTTACTCCTTGGAAGCAAAGTTATGACCAACCTAGATAGCATATTCAAAAGCAGAGCCATTACTTTGCCAACAAAGGTCCGTCTAGTCAGGGCTATGGTTTTTCCAGTGGTCATGTATGGATGTGAGAGTTGGACTGTAAAGCAAGCTGAGCGCCGAATAATTGAATGCTTTTGAACTGTGGGGCTGGAGAAGACTCTTGAGAGTCCCTTGGACTGCAAGGAGGTCCAACCAGTCCATCTTAAAGGAGATCAGTCCCTGGTATTCATTGGAAGGACTGATGCTGAAGCTGAAACTCCAATAATTTGGCCACCTCATGCGAAGAGCTGACTCATTGGAAAAGACTCTGATGCCAGGAGGGATTGGGAGCAGGAGGAGAAGGGGGCAACAGAGGATGAGATGGGTGGATGGTATCACCGACTCGATGGACATGAGTTTGGGTAAACTCTGGGAGTTGGTGATGGACAGCATGGCCTGGTGTGCTGTGATTCATAGGGTTGCAAAGTCGGACATGAGTGAACTGAGCTGAATGAATCGCAGCACGCCAGGCCTCCCTGTCCATCACCATCTCCCGGAATTCACTCAGACTTATGTCCAAACTGAACCCCCCCTTAAATGATGTCATAAGGATGAGACACTAATCGAAAAGGACTCATGTCCTACTTCTTATAAGGATACCAATCCTATTGAAATTTGTCAAGATTATATCATCATCACTGCTAACATTGAGTCTTTACATTCCAGGGACACTTCTAAGTGGTTCATGTGTTTTCTTTCATTTAGCTTCACAACAATCCAAAGAGAAATATATCATTTTTATCTGTTTTGTACATGAAGACATTAAGGTATAGAGAGGTTACGTCCCTTGTCCAAGAATACAAAGTTAATATATGGAGATGATAAAATATGTAGATAAAATCTCAACTGTCTGGCTCCCTGATCCCTGCTATTAACCTATAGTTATTAATTTTTTGTGTTTATCAGTACTTGACCATGCCTTCAAATGTACAACTCGTTGCAGTACCCAGCATGGATTAGTGTGGGTATCCCCGTCTCTGTTTTTTTCTTACACTGTCTGACCCAGTTCTTTACTAGGTCATGGAAACGCATTTAGACTCAAGCTAATTTTAAGTAGACCATTAGTGAATATTTTTGCTTCCTTGCTTTCAGACTGATAATTCTTTCTTCTTTGCTGATTTCTAGTTTTATCCTTATGACACCATTTAACCTGAATTATCCCCCTTAAAGGGCTTCCCTTGTGGCTCAGCTGGTAAAGAATCTGCCTTCAATGCGGGAGACCTGGGTTTGATCCCTGGGATGGGAAGATCCCCTGGAGGAGGGAACGGCTACCCACTCCAGGATGCTGGCCTGGAGAATTCTACGGACTGTATGGTCCATGGGGTCACAAAGAGTCGGACATGACACCGACTTTCACTCACACTCACCCCCCCTAAAGGCTTTTTATCCCCCTAAAACAGCTTAAAGGTTAAGTAAAACTTTATTGTTGCTATTTAGTTGCTCAGTCGTACCCTACTCTTTGGCAACCCTGTGGATTGTAGCCACCAGGCCCCTCTGTCCCTGGGATTCTCCAGGCAAAAATACTGGAGTGAGTTGCCATTCATCCTCCAGTGGATCTTCCTGACCTAGGGACTGAACATTTGTCTCCTGTATCGCTGGTAGATTCTTTACCATCAAGCTACCAGGGAAGCCCCATGTAAAACTTACCTTGACTCTTGTATAAAATTGCACAAATTTATGCAAAATACCACCCAAAGCAATTAAATATCAAAATAAAGTTAATGGGTCACACAGAGTCGGACACGACTAAAGCAACTTAGCAGCAGCAGCATGTAAACTGCCACTGTATGATGGAAAAAAAAAAAAAAATTCCTCTATGATGGAAAAGCTAAAATGTGTTTATTCACTAATGGCAAAAACTGTACTGATAAAGATAATATTAACTGTAATTATTCATATCACAGAATTTAGTAACTACTCATTGGAGTCACTGAACTGTGTTTTTTTTTTGAACTGTGTTTTTACTTGGCACACAAAGACGTATCAACCATAACCAACTCCAATAAATATGCTATTGAAACAAAATATAACTCTCTTACCTGTTGAAAAATGTCTGTTCCCTCATCATAGTCCACTTTACTGAAGAAGAGTTTGTTACAAAAGGCAGATGAATAGCGCCAGGAGTTAGCCAGTATTTGATATTCTTCGTTAGCTAGTCTGATAAGGATAATGGGACAGAGTGGAAACATTATCAGTATTCAAACGTTAACAAAGCTATTAATAAAAGAGGAATTCTGGGGCAAAAGTTACCCTGGCTTTAGTAAGGACTGCAAACTAAGACTAGATTTTATATTTTAAATGGCTGTGGGGAAAAAAAAAAAGAATATTCCATGACACATAAAAATTATATAAAATTCAAATTTTTATCATTCATGAATAAAGGTTTCCTGCAACACAGCCACACTGATTCCATTTACTTATTGCTGCGGCTGCTATTAAGCTACATAAGGGCAGAGTTGAGGAGTTCTAGTAGAATGTGTGAGGGCAAAAAGCTCATCCTGGCCCTTTGTATACGAAACACGACAACTCTTATTCTACGGGATAAAATCATTTTGTGCCATTTCCTATATATATATATATATATAACTTAAATCTTCTAATGATTTTTAGTAAAAAGCACAGAACAATTTTTAAGAATTTTACGTTTGCACCTAAAAGTAAGCAAAGATTTGAGTAGCTAAACCAAATGCCACAAACAAGCCCTCCTCTAAGAGCATATTTACTCTTATTTTGAATTCATTTCTATTGGACATTTTGTTGATACACCAGATACAGAAGCTCTATTTTTTGATGTAGGCACGGAGGAGAAATAAGGAAAGGCTGGTTGCAAAATGATGTAGGCACAGTCTTGGAAAATGAAGCAACAGTGATTGCTAAAACTTAAAAAAAAGGAGAGGGAGCTTCTTCCATGTAGTTGACTCTTCACAGGAGATATGGTAAGTCCCTCTCCCAAAGAAATATAGATAGAAAAAGCTCTAATCCTACAATCGCAAAAAAACTTGGAAAGGAGTCAGCAGCAGATAAAGAGATTTCAAGGACTACCTGGAAAACGTAAGGCTAGTGGAAAAGTTTTGATGGATGAAATTATAATCTTCAAGAAGACGGCAGTTCAGAACCTAGGAAAATACTGGACGAAAAGCGCAAAGCTGCTGGGTTGGAGGTTTCGTCTTGCTAACAAGCTAGCCTGTTACTGTCTCGGGTGCTGGCAGAAGCGACAGGACTCGGGGTCAGACACCTAGAGGACTTTATTCTTCACGTTTGTATGCACCAGTTCCCTGGGCCCCCGAGTTCACGGGATGACACAAAAGGCCCTTCCTGGATGTCCACACACACAGCTGACTGGATTACAGGACTGCACTACTGAGTTGGAGGACTTACTATTTTTCTAGTACATGATGACGAACTCTGTGCTCTGGGGAAAGACATAATGCCACTCCTTAAGGCTTGTCACTGCACACACAATCCTTTGCTTTCTTGGCATGCCCAGCAAGAACAGGCAGGATGATCGCAGCCCATGGTTGACTGCTTTTCCAACAGTAGTCACAAAAAAAATAACAATGCCATATGAAAAAGAGCAAATAAAATGAGAGGGCACTTTAAAGAGGAAGTATGATTTCTCAAATACGGAGTTAAATAAAATTCACAGAACAGAAAGGACATAGGTAGACTATACTGGGGGGAGCAAGGAGAAAGGGACCTAGGTATTTAATCCAATAAATCCAACTTTCAAACAGAAAGAGCTCCAGAAAGACAAGAGACAAAGGAAGTATTTCTGGAAACATAATACAATTAAAGGGACTAAGTATTCAAATTAAATTACTTGCCAGGTTCTGAATAAGTGGAATAAGAAAAGACCAACATCATGTGATACTTTAGAACGTTATGGATAAAAAGAAGGTCCTAAAAACTTTCCGAGAAGAAAAGTATTTAACAAGGGCAAACAGTGAGACGGGGACTGGACCAGCTCTCGGCAGTGCTCGGTGCCTGCAGAACACGCCTGCAGAGTTTTGAGGGTGTGTCATTTTCCATCTAGAATTACATCAAGCCAAACAACTGATGAAGTTTGAAATAAACATGTTTGAAGAAATGCAAATTATGTGAAATTACCTTAAGATATAATTAACAGAAAGGTACTAGGAATGGAAAAAATGAGAAAACCTGAGAATATATTAAAGGAACTGTAAGAAAAAAAAAAGGGATGACTAGGCAGGATATGGTGCAGGAGGAAAGGCAGAAGATGTGTAAGAAAGCTGCGATCCGACTACAAAGCTGTGAAATACAAATCAGAACAGGAATTTAATTGGACCTCAAGATGAAGAAGAGAATAGATTCTAAGCAACCATTATAATTAGAAAGCGATGGATGATATCAAAGACTGTAGGGAGACATCTTTGGTCCCACAACAGTAAGAATGATGACAACAAATTGAATATAAAAGGCAATGTCTAAGTAAGAAGAAAATTAAAATGTATCATTATCTAGATTAATAGGTGATGGGAAAAATTAATTATTTTGAACATTTTCTTTTACACAGAAGTAGAGTTATAAGCAATAGCACGACACTGTAGAAAAAGAACCATAATAAAAACCTACTACTTTGCAACTGATGTTATTTATGTGGAAACAATAAGTCAAACCTACAGACAGACATGATGATGGTCTATTAATGATGACAATGCTATCAACGATGACAATATAGAAATAAAGGTAACAGGATTTGGTGGGTAAGAGGGGAGGAGAGGTTATACTTGCTAACCTTCAACTTATGGAATCAAGAGATATCACTTATGAATAAGTAACAGAACGATGCTATTTACTGTTATAATAATAAAAGAAAAAAGCTATAAAAATGATAAGAGGTGAGATGAGTTAAATCCTCACTTGTTAGAGCCAGAAATGTAAAGATTAAGTGTACTGTATGAAATATACAAAAGTAACCTTTAGAGATTAAAAATAAAAAAGAAAACACAAAGGAATAACAGACTGCCTATGGCTAACTGTGCAAACAGGTGAATGCAAGCGCTAAGGATAGTGTAGGCCCTTTTTTATTAACAAGGAGCCACAAAACATTGCTATGATTGAAATATATCTATTTAAAAGAGCTAAAAATGAACAAAGTTTGATCTTCGGTCATTTAGCATAAAGACCTGAGATCATTTAGCATAAAGACCTTAAGGGCACATTTTATGGTAAAACAGTGCAAAAAACCTACCACTGTAAACATCAGCCTGAAACTGCATCATGCTCAGTAGGCAGAAATCTGTATTATATATATTTTGAATCTGTTCAATGAAATAGAAGCTTGTAAAGCTTTGGTACTTAAATAACATTTAACATGAGCACCTAATAGCAAAAAGTGAGCTATCTCCAAGGTTCCAAGGCCTGCTTTCATGGAGCTGAGGTTTTACTGAGGAGACCAACCAAATGAGAGAAAATCATTCAAAGCTAAAATAAATGCTGAAAGAAAAATTACACAGAATTGTATTACAGAAAACAATGGAAGATCTACTTAGATGACATGGTTATAAAAGGCTTCTCAGATGAAGGGACATTAATGCTCAAATTCCAAGGAAGAGAAAAATCCATCACTGCAAAGAGCTCAAGAAAGAACATCTCAAAAAAAAAAAAAAAAAGAACATCTCAGGGAGCAGGAGTAGGAAGCATGAGACCCTAGAGAAAGAAAGAATTTAAGATGCTGATGAACTGAAGCTGTGATGTAAATGAGAACATGCTCTCTGTTTAAACAATGCCTCACAGCTTCTCTTCCAATCCTAAGAGAAAAACAGAGTTAGGACGAATATGAGCTCTAAAATCTGATAAGATTTTTGTCATATGGAATATAATATCAGGGGCTTCCCTGGAGGCTAAGTGGTAAAGAAGCCCGCTACCAATGCAGAAGATGGGGGTTCAATCCCTGGGTCAGGAAGATCCCCTGAAGAAGGAAATGGCAACTCACTCCAGTATTCTTGCCTAGAGGATCCCATGGGCAGAGGAGCCTGGTGGGCTGCAGCCCATGGGGTTGCAAAGAGTCAAACATGACAGAGCAATCAAACAACAACAAATTCACCAGTTATTTCCAAAGAAAATATGTATAGTAACGTCATACAGTGAATTGGCACTGATGATTAAGTGAGCCTGAACATTTCTGCAGACTGATAAACCTGAAGAGAACAGTGCTCCCATTAAAAATAAATCGTTAAAAGGACATCATTACAATTAGGAAAACAGGTTATTTTTATACAAAGGAACATTTTACACAAAAACACATTTTAAATTTTAAAACAAAACAGGGAAATGGCAAATCTTCAAAAACTGGCATTCTTACAATGATGATATTCTAAGAAATGAAAATGCTTCATTTTGAAAAGCAGGAAGAGAACAATCAAATTTTAGTATTCAACATCTGTGTGTAATATCTTAAGGAATGATATGACTAGGATAATCTTGAACTTTTCCCTCGTCATGTAATAACCTACCGCAGACCTATTAGATTCTATTAGGTATACATTCATTCACTCCACAAATATATTTTAGTGCCAACAAAGTGTCAGGTGATGAAGGACTGAATAATAAATGGAAGGGCCCTGACCTCAAGAAGAATACATTCCATGAAAAAAAAAGATGCCTCATCCAACTACACACAAAATGTCAGATAATTAGAAATACTCTGAAAAAACTAAAACAAGAAGATATGATAAGTTTTATTGAGAAGCCAAAGAAGACGGATTCATTTTACTGTCAAACTCTGTTTTCACACTGTCCACGTTCTCAGTTTAATTTCCAATAATCACCCGTGGATTCTATCCTCTGCTCCAAAGTCCTAGATAACTGCCTACATAACGAAGACCTGGGGCAGAATAGAACACAATGTCTCCCACCCCCTGGCCACAATTTACATCTGCAGTCTATGTCCATATGAACATACCACACACTCAAAGGGTCTCTCTGTTTGACACTCCATGTTCATTCTTTAAGCTTTAAAGTATTAAATCCTTTGCTTAACATGTCCTCCGTTCTTTCAAAAAGCTTGCTCCAAAATGCCCCCCCTTCAAATCTCTACAGTTTCTCAGCTACCATGCAGCGCTATTTATGTACATATTGTTCTGTTTATGCATTTTATGTTTATGTACTGATTGTTCAGTGGCTAAGACCTAGTCCAGAATCGGTATTTAAGGTTTGATGACGAATAATATAATTTCCTAAAGAGTCTGTGCATATATACAATACACACACAACCCCACACACCCTAAGTAACTCTAAATTAGAGACTGTGAAATCTGGAGAGTCTGACTAAAAGCCTGCTTAGTCAGATTTATGTCACAGATCAATGTCCCTTTTAAGATCAATCTGCTTCACTGTACTTTAGAAGGAAAAAAGAAATACCTTACACCATATACCATCACAAATATATGCTATTTGTCAAAGGAATAGTGGTCTTGACTTGAAAGATTATAATGACTAAAACATCTCCTAATATGTTCCTAATATCAATTTCACACGCAATACAGAATGTACATCTTAATCATCAATGATATGTATTCAGTGTTTTCATATGTTCTGCAAATAATAAAAGAGATACATCACAGTCTCCACCTCTAAGATGCTTGTTAGAGAACAGAAAAAAAAAAAAAAAAACACTAACATGCAAATAAGATACATATACTGAAAAAAACAATGCAGACTGCAGGTGCCATACAGCATATAAAGAAGGAAATCACAGTGAGATAGAGCAGCGGGACAGAAGTGTGAATGTGAAAATATTCAGGGAAGAATGGAAGGGCTAAATAGTAGGCAAGGAAGGACAGGAAGAGGATATTAAGGTAAGAGAAGAGTATAAACAAAGACTGCCCAGTCTGAAATTTGTATTATGTAGTTAAATAATAGAAGTTTCATGTCAGAAAATAGGAAAGAAGAAACTGATACCTCTCTTCCAATAGAAAGATAAACAAGATCTTAACTTTATTCTGTAAATAGTGAACAGCTACTGAGTGTTTGGAAAGAAGTAGATTATGTAAAATATCGTTTAAGAAAGCTGTAGTTGGCAGCAGAGGGCATAATATATTAGAGGAAGAGAAAATAAATGTTTGTAAACCACTTAGAATGTTACTATAATGGTCTAGTTGGGAAAATCTACGAGGCTATTAAAATAGTATATAAATGAAGATATGACCTGTTTCTTACACATACTCCTTTAGCATCTACCATGCCAAAACAACCAGCAAAATTTTCTACACATTTTGCTTCTAGTTAGGAATCCATCTGGCTGGAATAAAGAATTCCAGGGGAGCTGAGAAAATTACATTTTTTTCAACACAAATACAATACTTAGTGAAAATTTAATACTGACAAGGTAAATGGGGCTTTCTTCTGTTTAATATAATTTAGTAGCAATACGACTAGAAACCAGATATGTCTGTCACAAGAAGTAATTCAATAAGCCTAAGAAATACATATTTCAATGTTAATAATGTCTATTTAGAATATAAAAGACTTGGTAGAAGGAATGTGCAAATATTAACATATGTCCAATAACATAAACCCTGTTCTCTAAACTTAACTCCATTACATCTTATCCCTCCATTTTCCAACTTCTTCATGCTTAAGCCTCACTAACGACAAAGGAAGTCACTGGCTTCTCGCAAAGATTTGTGTCAGCTTATTCTAATGAGCAAAGGCATCACTAGTACTTATTAGAACCCTACCAACTTCATTGTTTCCTGAAACTGAACGCTGAGAACCACAAATGCTTCAAGCACTTAAATAAGCACTTTTCCAACAGTTAGCTAAAAAGTATTTTCTTTTTTAATAGTTCATAGGGACATTAGAGATGTAACATCATGAATGGAGGGTACATTGTAAACATTTCTAATCCATTCACATGCAGCCTGAAGAAGGCAGTCAAGTTATGGCCAAGCATCCAGAAAGGCTTAAGCAGCCAACTGCAGGGCACAGGTCTGATAAAGCTCTTCTATTAAATTTTTCCAATCTTTTATTATGAAAACAAGAAAAAAAATCACTTAATCTAAATGCCAACATTTTATATTATCAAGTATTATTAGCTCATCTATAGTCATATATACTTAACACAGCTCCCATAATGAATGTATATTTTATCTTTTTATCCCTTGAAGGGATTTTTAAAGACACATGGTTTCTCTTTTTAAGGTTAATCAAATTTCCTATAAAGTAACAGACATCAAAATTCCAGTGTATGCTTTTTACAGTTATGTTTATGATGAATTATAAAGATTAAATTATAAAATTATAAAGACTGAATTCAAAAGGAGAAGAGGCAGCAAAGGATGAGATGGTTGGATAGCATCAACGACTCAATGGACATGAGTTTGAGCAAACTCTGGAAGACAGTGAAGGACAGGGAAGCCTGGTGTGCTGCAGTCCATGGGGTCAAAAAGAGCTGGACACAACTTAAGTGGCTGAACAACAGCTACTTAATATACTGCACAGATACATCAGAGTATGTATTCATAAAACATCAAATTAATACTGGAGTAGGTAGCCTTTCCCTTCTCCAGGGGATCTTCCCAACCCAGGTCTTCTGCATTGCAGGTGGATTATTTACCTGCTGAGCCACAAGGGAAGCCCAAGAATACTGGAGTTGGTAGCGTATCCCTTCTTCAGCAGATCTTCCCAACCCAGGAATCAAACCAGGGTCTCCCACATTGCAGGTGGGCTATCAGGGAAGCCCCAGTTAATCTCTACAGATGATAATATATAGAGAGAGATGCTGGGGTCCAGCCCCGGTGGATCCAGGGAATTCGAAGCAGGGATGGAGTCGGTGAGGAGAGACTTATTTATCAGAGATATAAAGAGAGATTAGGAAAGAATAGCGTAGTAGGAAAATTAGTGGAGGAAAGAGGCTGAATAACTTGGTTTACACAGGAGATCAATAAAGTTCCAAGACAAGGAACTTGCACCGTCTACGTTAGGCCACTGGCACCCGCTTGAATAGCAGAGGGTGCCCCGTCTTGGGCTCCCTCTCACATGGGTCTTAGAAGCCAGGGCAAATAAGTAGACATGGAGAGCCTCTGTGCTCCAGATGGGAATTCAGCCTGAAAAGGGAGAAAAGAACAACATGGGGGAGCCAAGCATTGGTGCCAGACCCACAACTTTATTTTCAAAAGCAGATTATATACCCCAAGTTGTACATAAAGAAATAATGGAATATGCAGAGTTATGCAGGGGCAGCAGTCCTGACCCTCACTGAGACCAGGCTTTCTTTTTGCATACCTTCCGGTATACAAAAGCTCCCAGGTGGTTTTACATCATCTTCTGGCCAGGGGGCCTGTTAACATTTTTATGGCTCTTTTCCTAGATAAATGTCTATCAACCAGAAAACTCATTTTCCCTTGAAATGTTTTTTCTTAATCTGCATCACCCTCAAAGTACTAAATAAAGTTACATTCCTGTAGAACAAAGGTGCAGTGGGTTATAACAAAGAAAGGACTTAACTCAAAGACCTAATGTTGCTAATACAAGGGCTACTACCTGTTTTTTCTACATACTAACTGTATCAACAAATAAAAGATATGAAAATTTGGCAGCAATTATTGGCTCAACAAATGAAACCCTTAATCAGAATTCTAATGATTTTGACTCCTCGGAAGCCCCTACATTCCTAGGATGTTTTAAGCTTCCTGTGCCTCTCACAGTCAGGAGGCCACAAACAATCACATGCACAGCTGTAAGAGTCCGGCAGGCAGGCTAGAAAGCCATCAGAGGGGTTTTTGGATTGAAACACTCTTATTATGCCCAGGAGATTTATTATCTAAAAGCTCTAAATTAACTTTCTCCAGAAAAAGGTGGTGGGGCGACAGCCCCCTGTTAATGTCAGAAGAGTAGGTAGAAAGCATAACACAGTAAAGCAGGCAGACTCTGGTTTTGGGGGTAGATGCTCGAAAAAATCCAGGGGGGACCCGAGGCCTGATCCTGCCTTTGTGTTTTGTCAGGCCCCCTTCCACATGACCTTTGCCACGGGCAGGATTCCCCATGCTGGCTCCCGGCAGAGAGAGATCTGGGTTGAGCAGAACCACCTACTACTTATGGTTCTGGTATGCTGAAGAGAGAAAAGTTGGTAAACAACATGCTACACAAAGATTTCGACAGTGATTTCTCTCTTGTTGTGCCACACGTATTCAGGATACTACTTAATACACAGAAATATATTAAATAGACCCAATGCCTCTGAAGGGCTGAAGATTCACTACCACTTTGTAACTGGCTCTGTACAGTTCACTACTTCTATGATAAAGATGTTGTGACCATTACACTATGTTTTCTGTGCATCTATTTTTTCCTCAGAAAACTATTCTAACATGAATATATGATTTCAACACATATCTTACAGCAAAAGTGTATATGAACATAAGAGATACTAAACTGAATATAACATGCACATACAACTCAGTTTATGAGTCAGTAGAATTTTTGTTCTCAAGAAAACTGGTAACATAAACATACAAGAAAGCTTAAAGGTTGTATGCTAAGAAAACTGACACATAATGTAGGTAAAAGAAAGGAATGGCACAGAGACTAAGTCCAGTCCATAATTTGTTTTCAAAGATCATACTGGCGTTGAAATTCTGCAACAATTGTATAAATAAAGAGAGCCCAAATGACCAAATACAGAATATTGGTGGGATCCAGGGTTTCAACTTGTAGAAAGCAGATAAAACTCAGAATGAGGAAAAACCCTACAGTATTAGCTTCAGTTCAGTCGCTCAGTCATGTCCGACTCTTTGCAACCCCATGAATTGCAGCACGCCAGGCCTCCCTTTCCATCACCAACTCCCGGAGTCCACTCAGACTCATGTCCATTGAGTCAGTCCAATTAAAGTCATAAGTTATATGTCTTTATTAATTTATATGACACATACATACACACACGTATGTACATACATCTTAGCTCTATTTAAAAAGTCTGAAAACGATACTATCGCAACAGTAAAGAGTGTAACTTACCCAGGTGTTGCTTTCTAAACACTGTTTCCTACAAAAGGAGGAAGGACTCCTCAAAAAAAAGAAATGCTATACATTGACATGTGTATAGCAAAACCAATACAGAATTGTAAAGTAAAATAAAAAATAAATTTTAAAAAAAATAATAAAAAATAATAAATAATACTATGCTTATAAAAAAAAAAAAAGAAATGCTTCTTTCAGTTCCAGGAATAAGTATAAAGTAGGCTTAGAATATTTTACTGAGCCAGAAAGCAAAGACTAACAGAGGCATTCAGTGACATGGGACTTGGTTTCCACTGGAAATTTAGGGCAACTTGAAGAGTGAAGAATAATCACAGTAATGGGTTAATGAATAAACAAGAAGCTTTGAGTAGAGATACTCCAAGGGGAAAATGGAGGAAGGAAGAGCTCTCCTTAATAGACAAATACCAACTAATTAACATAGATGCAAAGACAGAATGTTCAAAATCACCCCTTCACAATCATCAATGAAACACCAAATTCAGGCAAAGATTATCAATGGATGTTACAATCACTGAGTAAAGTACCAAGAAATAGGATAGTTACATAATTTTGAAATATTCCCCCCTCTTAACCTATTCACCTCCTGCTAATACTTATTACCAGGGAAGGATATACTTGTACAACAGAAAGATGCAGGGATCCCCACCGCGATCAAGTAATTGATTTCACCTCTGGTATCTGAACGAACTAACATTGTATCTAGTGAAAGCTATCGTTTTTCCAGTAGTCATGTATGGATATGAGAGTGTGACTATAAAGAAAGCTGAGCAATGAAGAATTGATGCTTTTGAACTGTGGTGTTGGAGAAGACTCTTGAGAATCCCTTGGACTGCAAGGAGACAGAACCTGTACGTCCTAAAGGAGATCACTCCTGAGTGTTCATCAGAAGGACTGATACTGAAGCTGAAACTCCAATACTTTGGGCCACCTGATGTGAAGAACTGACTCACTGGAAAAGACACTGATGCTGGGTAAGATTGAAGGCAGGAGAAGAAGGGGACAACAGAGGATGAGATGGTTGGATGGCATCACCAACTCAATGGACATAAGTCTGAGCAAGCTCCTGGAGGCAGCGATGGACAGGGAGGCCTGGCATGCTGCAGTCCATGGGGTTGCAAAGAGTCAGACACGACTGAGTGACTGAATTGAAGTGAACACTGTATTTCTCCTGATATAATGCACAGATAGTTGCTATAGTACTTGTGTAAAAATTAGTCACTGAATTTAATCATGAGGAAACAATCAAGTAAATCCAGATCATGGAACAATATACAAGGCAAGTTGTCTGAATTCCTTAAAAAAAAGAAAAAGCAGACTGTATCGTTGAACTAATGTCAACTCATTTAAAAATGATGTTATTCTGATTATGTAAGAATGTCATATTAAAATAGTTAGTTCAGTTCAGCTCAGTCGCTCAGTCGTGTCCGACTCTTTGCAATCCCATGAACTGCAGCACGCCAGGCCTCCCTGTTCATTACTATCTCCCGGAGTTCACTCAGACTCATGTCCATCGAGTCTGTGATGCCATCCAGCCATCTCATCCTCGGTCGTCCCCTTCTCCTCCTGCCCCAATCCCTCCCAGCATCAGAGTTTTTTCCAATGAGTCAACTCTTTGCATGAGGTGGCTGAAGTACTGGAGTTTCAGCTTTAGCATCATTCCTTCCAAAGAAATCCCAGGGCTGATCTCCTTCAGAATGGATTGGTTGCATCTCCTTGCAGTCCAAGGGACTCTCAAGAGTCTTCTCCAACACCACAGTTCAAAAGCATCAATTCTTTGGTGCTCAGCTTTCTTCACAGTCCAACTCTCACACCCATACATGACCACAGGAAAAACCATAGCCTTGACTAGACGGACCTTAGTCGGCAAAGTAATGTGTCTGCTTTTGAATATGCAAACTTAAATATTTAGTGGTGATATTTCATGATGTCTATATCTGTTGGTACATGACTCATCTGCTTCAAGATGGTGGAATAGGACGGGGAGACCACTTTCTCCCCCACAGATTCATCAAAAATCATTTGAACGCTGAGCAACTTCCACAAAACAACCTCTGAACACTGGCGGAGGATACCAGGCCCCCAAAAAGTCAGGCCATTCTCTTCTAAAGGAGGCAGGACAAAATAGACAAAAAGAGAGACAAAGGAGTTAGGGACAGAAACCTATCCTAGGCAGCGAGTCGTGAATGAGAAGTTTCCACACAGTAGGAAACCCACCCACATGCGGGGGAATACATGCCTAACTGCAACTGCGGAAAAGAGAACTTTCCGGCCAAAGGCTTGGACATAACATAACAACCTAATGCTCAGCCTGGCCCACTCACAGAACAAAGGATTGAGCAAACACCAAAGAAGAGCTAGCCAGCTGCATACAGGTCACTCTCCACCTAGAGGCAGAGAGGAAGGGTGACTGAAGAACTAAGGACGGAGGTTCCTGACAATGTACAGTCGTGCCTGACTCTTTAGGAACCCATGGACTGTAGCCTACCAGGCTCCTTGGTCCATGGGATTTTCCAGGCAAGAGTACTGGAGTGGGTTGCCATTTCCTTCTCTAGGGGATCTTCCTGACCCAGGGACTGAACCTGGATCTCCCACATTGTAGGCAGAGGCTTTACCATCTGTGCTACCAGGGAAGCTCTGACAATGTACAGGGGGTGGTAATCAAGATCATCCCCAAGAAACAGAAATGGAAAGAAGCAAAATGGTTGTCTGAGGAGGCCTTACAAACTGCTGAGAAAAGAAGAGAAGAGAAAGGGAAAGGAGAAAAAAAAGAAAGAAAGATATGCCCATTTGAATATAGAGTTCCAAAGAAAAGCAAGCAGCGATAAGAAAGCCTTCCTTAGACATCAATGCAAAGAAATAGAGGAAAACAATAGAATGGGAAAGACTAGAGATCTCTTCAAGAAAATTAGAGACACCAAGGGCACATTTCATGCAACGATGAGCACAATAAAGGACAGAAATGGTATGGACCTACCAGAAGCAGAAGATATTAAGAAGAGGTGGCAAGAATACACAGAACTATAGAAAAAAAAAATCTTCATGACCCAGATAACCATGATGGTGTGAACACTCATCTAAAGC
>NW_024070191.1:20312424-20354137 GCF_014754425.2 Oryx dammah
GATGGTGTGAACACTCATCTAAAGCCAGACATCCTGGAATGCAAAGTTAAGTGGGCCTTAGGAAGCATCACTATGAACAAAGTTAGTGGAGGTGATGGAATTCCAGTTGGGCTATTTCAAGTCAGATGATGCTGTGAAAGTGCTTTCAAAGTGAAAGTGAAAGAAGGTGAAAGTCGCTCAGTCGTGTCCGACTCTTTGCAACCCTGTGGAATTCTCCAGGCCAGAACACTGGAGTGGGTAGCCTTTCTCTTCTCCAGCGGATCTTCCTGACCCAGGAATTGAACCACGGTCTCCTGCACTGCAGGTGGATTCTTTACCAACTCAGCTATCAGGGAAGCCCAATAAGCCAGCAATATGCAGCCCAATATGCTGCATTCAATATGCCAGCAAAATCTGGAAAACTCAGCAGTGGCCACAGGACTGGAAAAGGTCAGTTTTCACTCCATTCCCAAAGAAAGGCAATGCCAAAGAACGCTCAAAGGTCCACACAACTGTACTCATCTCACACGCTAGCCAAGTAATGCTCAAAATTCTCCAAGCCAGGCTTCAACAGCACATGAACCGTGAACTTCCAGATGTTCAAGCAGGATTTAGAAACAGCAGAGGAACCAGAGATCAAACTGTCAACATTCACTAGATCATCGAATAAGCAAGAGAGTTCCAGTAAGCCATCTACTTTTGCTCTATTGACTATGCCAAAGCCTTTGACTGTGTATCACAACAAACTGTGGAAAATTCTGAAAGAGATGGGAATACCACACCACCTGACCTGCCTCCTGAGATATCTGTAACCAGGTCAAGAAGCGAAAGTTAGAACTGGACACAGAACAACAGACTGGTTCCAAACTGGGAAAGGAGAATGTCAAGGCTGTATATTGTCACCTGATTATTAACTTATATGCAGAGCAGATCAATGCAAAAGGAAAGGCTGGATGAAGCACAAGCTGGAATCAAGACTGCCAGGAGAAATATCAATAATCTCAGATATGCAGATGACACCACGCTTACGGCACACAGTGAAAAAGAACTAAACAGCCTCTTGATGAAAGTGAAAGGAGAGTGAAGAAGTTGGGTTAACACTCCACATTCAGAAAACTAAGATCATGGCATCTGGTCCCATCACTTCATGGCAAATAGATGGGGAAACAAAGGAAACAGTGACAGACTTTATTTGGGGGGGCTCTAAAATCACTGCAGATGGTGACTGCAACCATGAAACTAAAAAATGCTTGCTCCGTGGAAGAAAAGCTGACCAACCTAGACAGTGTATTAAAAAGCAGTGACATTACTTTGTCAACAAAGGTCCATCTAGTCAAGGCTATGGTTTTTCCACTGGTTATGTATGGATGTGAGAGTTGGACTATGACATCTGAGCACCGAAGAACTGATGCTTTTGAACTGTGGTGTTGGAGAAGACTCTTGAGAGTCCCTTGGACTGCAAGGAGATACAACCTGCCCATCCTAAAGGCAATCAGTCCTGAATATTCATTGGAAGGACCGACGCTTAAGCTGAAACTCCAATACTTTGGGCACCTTATGTGATTCATTTGAAAAGACCCTGATGCTGAGAAAGATTGAAGGCAGGAGGAGAAGGGGGACGACAGAGGATGAAATGGCTGGATGTCATCATCAAAGCGATGGACATGAGTTTGAGTAGGCTCTGGGAGTTGGTGATGGACAGGGAAGCCTGGCATGCTGCAGTCCATGGGGTCACAGAGAGTTGGACAAGACTGAGTGACTGAACTGACTGACGGACTGAACTGACTGATTTTTTACTTATGCTTAAAAGACTGAACAGAGAAACACAAAGAACATCTCTCATCACACTGTTCTATAAGAGTTAAGTTGTAACCACAGCAGTCACCCACTGACACTACCATGGAGAGGAATTCAGGATGAAAAATGCCCAGGAGCCCTGTGCTTTAGACAGACAGGCCCTTAGGTAGTTAGACCATTGAAATTCAGGAAGAATTTCAATGACCAGATTCTTGCATCTTCCCAGAAGCAGAAAAGCACTAAATCATTAACTTGAGATATCCGTTCTTTGGGATGAGCAGTAATCTTTTACGAAACTGTGTGCCTCACTGCACGCATTTCCCAGCTAAAACATACATTTACTGGCTCTTCTCCTATCTTTTCAGAGCAGCTTCTCAGGACTGAGTGGCTGTCTCCCAGGGTATAAAACTTAAACTCATACAACTCCTGTGTGTCTTCCTTTAAGTATATAAGCAAAATCAACTGTGACAAAATATTAAAATTATGAATCTTAGTCAAGGGTAGACTGGTGTCTTTGTATTAATACTACTGTTTTGACTTTCTGTAGCTTTCAAATTATAAGATGGATGACTAAAACTGGGCTTTATATACAAAGAATACAGAAAACAGAGGTCAGAGAATGCTACAATGTCACACAGACAATGAAAGTTCATTAAAACATTCATCCACTCATTGTGAAATAGTCGGAATTCGCCAACCTGGGGAAGAGACGCCTAGAAAGAAATTTAGTACAATGAAGTTATATCATATGCCTTAGACATTAAAAAATAAATAGACAGAGCTCAACAATAACCCTAGAACGTCATTTATATTAAATTGCTTATGGATTCAATCAAGTCTGAAACAGTCCTTGCGTATTAGACAAGCCAGGCAAAGAATGTGTGAATGGCATGAGAGTTTGATAGTCTGAGAAAGTGAAATACTTTGTCCAGGTAGCCAAGCATATTTGAAAAACCTAAAAATTAAGGCCATAGAGAAATATCATCTAAGGACTAGAAGAAACAACAAGGGTTGCAGACCCAAAGCCATTTAGAAAGCACTTACAAGTGCATTAAGTGATGAAAAAGGTGATTTTATCTATTGATAAACACAATTCTCACCTTATGTGCTGCCCTTAGAATAGAATTTCCTAAGAGAAGTGACTTCACTGTAGTGAAACAAAAGGCTGATGAGCTATTCCACATGATGTGGGCTAGCTGGCTTCAACTCAGCAGCCCTTGTTTGAAATGTTAACCTGAATGAAAGCTTTTCATGATCTGAAGAGTTTAAGAAATGCTGGCTGATGGATCCCTGCCTTAAAAGACTAATAATCTTAGTTGGGAATGCAAAAGCCAAATGCAAATTACAGTTCACAGGATAAAAGCAATGATGACTATGTACACTTAAGGAAAGCATTAAATTTACTAGCTCAGAAGTCACAAATCCCAACCCTGACAGGTATTAGCTCTGTGACTTTGGGAAAACTGTATAACCTCTCAGCCTAGATAGGCTCATCTAGAGAAATGATTTTTTTTAAAACTCTTACCATGTAGAGTAGCGAGAATGCCATGAGACATTACATATATAGACGACTTAACCTAGGACTGCCCAAATAATTTATACATAGTAAATAATAATTTTATTTATTTAGAGAAGGAAAGACATTAACCAGTTAATATCTATCAATGCAATAATTTATTCTCCCTCATCTTTAAAATATCTTTACAATTACTAATTATATCTTCTTTTATTTTACATTCAACAATATATTAATTTCTAGTATTAACTAGCCTTTGATGATATGTGCACCCAAACTGATTCCATATGTACTTTTTGATTTTCCGTCACCAGGATGTTTTTCTTTACTTCTACTGAACCATAGTAATAACCTGGGAAGAAGATATTTTGTTCTTAGAATTTTTAGTGAATTCTGGAAAAGATGAGTAACTGTGTGGTAGAATACATCTAAAAGATTTAGCAATTACGGAGAATATTCCTCATAGTACAATCTGATAAAGGAAGTTTGGAGTTAACACTTAGGGGAGGTGAGAATTGTACTGAGTAGTCTTAATTAACAACTTTATTTGGCCAAGGAGGTTGATGTTCCCACTGAGGAAGGTGAGAATTGCATTCTGAGATTTGTGAATAAACTGACTGTGTGAAAGAAGAGCAGAGTGATTTGCTAAGAGGGCTTACAAGGAAGCCAATAGCTCATTCACCAGCCTTTCAGCAAAGACAAGCAACTGGAGAATCTCAATGTGTTAGCTATAGAAGAAAATTTCACTTTTTCTTAAAGAAAACAAAAAAAGCAAGAGAGGTCTCACAAAGGAAAAGCACTAATCTTTTAAAATTATAGTTATGAACATTTCAATGATTCTATGGATTATAAAAAAATTACAGCAGTATTACAAGATGGTCCCAAATTACACTGACACACAAAAGTACCCAGGAGAATTCAATTCATGTATTTTTTTTTTATTAAAAAAAAAAAGATTGCTGTTGACGGGGTGCCTTTCTCAATGAATCTACAACTCCCTTTGAGGCTTAATTTATAAAACAAAATATAATCTGAATACTTGTTCTTGAAATTTTTTCCTTGAAACCCTTCCTTATCTTTTCATCTTAGTTGTCCCCTTGAGATCTCTCTGATGCACTCTGTCCATATAGGCCACAGTTGGTAATCTCTTGGCTCAATGACAGTAGATCACAAACCACTGTTCGATCAGAATTATTTAACCAATTCTCCTTTTAAATTTGCAGTATTCTATAAATCTAATATCCTCATCCAACATACTCCAAGGCATCCCTCTTTCAGCTCACTTACTGTTTTCCCCTCCAGTTTCATTAAAATCCTGAGTTATTTCGACATGCGTGTTTATAGTGTACAAATGACCCCAGCCTTATTACCCCTAAAGCTTCACCAACAATAGAATTACATCAACAATCATCTACACTACACATCAGCAATTTACTTATTTATTAAACCAACCCTTTACAACTGCCTAATTTTCAACTCCATCCCCCTTTCACACAAAACCTCATATGAAAATCCATAAAATAGATAACTAATGAGAACTGACTGTCTAGCACAGCTACGCATGCTCTGTGGTGACAAGGAATTATATATATATATGTAAAGCTGATTCACTGTGCTGTACAGCAGAAACTAACACAACATGTAAAGTAACTAAGCACCAATTAAAGAAAAAAAATCTAGCTTAATTGTATCACACCTAGTTTATCAACTGTCCTATGGCTTCTCTGATGCCCTATGCAACTTCTAACTCACATTTGTACATTTCAAATATACTCTTGTTAGCACGGTTAGAATATTTGCCTCGTCTACTTCACAGAATAAAGCAACAGCTTAGTCCCTACAGGGGATGCTCTTCCTCCTCAATTGCTGAGTACTGGGGAAGAAAATCATTTAATTCCAGAGATTCTTCACTAAAAATCTGAGTATTCTAGTTTCATCAAGGATCCTTGTCAATGCCATACAGTCATTCCAATTAGTTAAGCTTCCTACTCCAATTTTTCCTCAATGAAATTAAATTTTTAAAAGCTATGAATCACTAAACTGCTTCCCACCTTCCCTTTCTCTATCCTAGCTGCACACTAGGATTACCTAGAGCATTTTTTAAATGTTCTCCCCGCCAAAAAAAAACAAATATCTGGGCATGGGAACCATGTATCTACTCTATACTTTTTATTTCCCCCAAAAGCTTCACCTGTTCTTTCTTCTCTAACAGCTTCACCCTCTTTCTAACCTGTGAAATGACTTTTTCTAATAACTTCAATCTTTTTCTCTCATAAATCTAAAACTACTCTAAAATTTAAAAGTTTATTATAAAACAGGCTGTAATAAACAAGTAAATACAGGTTATTTTGAGCTAAGCATCATTAAAAAGTTGAGGATCAATATTTAACAATTTAACAACATAATGCATTAAGTCAACTACTATCTACAGGATATACCATTTACATTATGTTGTGGTTTATGTTATCAAATAACATACAAATATATGTAACTGTGAAATAAATACTTGGATAATAAAATCTTACTAGATTGCTGTTATTTAGTCACTAAGTCATGTCCAACTCTTTTTGACCTCATGGATTGTAGCCAGCCAGGCTCCTCTATTCATAGAATTCTCCAGGCAAGAATACTGGAGTGGATTGCCATTTCTTTCTCCAGGGGATCTTCCTGACCCAGGGATTGAACCCTGGTCTCCTGCATTGCAGGTGGAATCTTTTCTAGATTACAGTTGCAAAACTATAATAATAGATCTCTTCATAATAATGAATACAGAAAATCAATATATTCAGTTTTTAGAAGGAAAGAAATGATTTCCCTAAATTATATATGGCATTGTAGGATGCCAGAGGATAGTCTGAATTTTTGTGGAATTTGAACTGTTACACCAAATGCCAATTAAGATGCATCTCTGCTTCACAAGGGCTGAACAGCCCTTGTTTATGAACATAAACATACCCTGTTCTTAAGTGCTAGCCCCAATGCTGACAAATGTTAATGTCCACTTAAGTACGAGTTTTCAAATTGATAGGAAGGGGACTCAGAATCATCTGAAATGCTGTTTTTCATAATAGTTTGGTCATCATCTTTTTTAACCTACCTTGACCTGTCTCAACGTACACTCATTACTAGATTGTGATGAAACCTTTCATAAAAATTTCAGAACACTGAAATTCCCTTTCTGCAAGCTAGTCTATGGGGTTGCACAGTCAGACACGACTGAAGTGACTTAGCAGCAGCAGTCTGACAGAAACTGATTAGATTTTTTCCACTGGCTCCTGTTACTAATGATTTTGTTTTCCACTAAAGTACAAAATGGTTTAGAAATCTAAATAAAGTCTACAGATAAATACACAATGTGAACAGTCTGAATGTGGAGTCACCACATAAAAAGTGTTTGTTCTTGAAAAGAAAAACATTCATCCAAGAAGAAACAGGAAAATCTGAATTATCCTTAACAACTAAAGAAATGGAACATGTAATTTAAGAACTCCAGGTCAAGACAGTTTTACTGGAGAATTTGATCAAACATTTAAAGAAGAATTAACACAATTTCTAAAACTAATTTCCCAAATCATTTCCAGAAAATAAATGAGGGAACATTTCCCAATATATTTTATGAAGTTTTACCATGATACCATGCCATACAGTCATTCCATTCTTGGTATACTGTCATATACCAAGACAGTATAAGTAATGAAAAATATAAACCAATATCTGATATAACTTAAAATATAGAAGTTTTCAACAAAATATCAGCAAATTCAATTCAGCAATACTAAAAAAGAACATAATAATCAAGTGGGATATATTCCAAAATGCAAAGTTGATTCAACAGCTGAAAATCAATCAGTGTAATCTACCTTAGTGTTAGTCACTCAGTTGTGTACGACTCTTGGCAACCCCATGGAGTGTAGCCCGCCAGGCTCCTCTGTCCATGTAATTCTCCAGGCAAGAATACTGAAATGAGTACCCATTCCCTTCTACAGGGCATCCTCCCAACCCAGGGATCAAATCCAGGTATCTTGCATTACAGGCAGATTTTTTTACCGTCTGAGCCACTAGGGAAGCCCATGTAATCTACCATATGAATGACCTAAAGAGGAAAAATCCTATCAATTAACTCCCCAAATTAGGCAAAATTCAATACCCATTCATGACAAAAGCTCTCAATAAACTAGTAAAGAATACTCTCAATTATAAAGAATATTAGTAAAAATCTAACAGCTAATAACATAACAAGTGATGAAAGACTGAATGCTTTCTCCCGGAGATCAGATGAAAATGTAAAACATAAAACTTTTAAAATTTTTAGAAAAACACCTAAGAGGAAAAAAAATAAAATTGGTGACTGAGGGCTAGGCAAAGAGTTCAATTTGACAAGACAAGATCTGTAAAAGATAAACTTAAAAATTGGACTCACTCAATTGAAATCTGCAAAAGATCTTGTTATGAGGATGTAAAGACAAGCCATAGACTAGGAAGAAATATTTAAGAACCGCATCTTGCCTGGAGAATCCCCATGGACAGAGGAGCCGGGAGGACTACAGTCCGTGGGGCCACAAAGAGTAGGACATGACTGAGCAACGAAGCACAGCACAGAAGACATGAACAGATATTTCAGTAAAGAGGTGATACACAGACGACAAAAAAGTAAATGAGAAGATGTTCAGCACCATTACATCAGTGAGATGCAAAATAAAACCACAAAATAAAACTACATACCCATGGAATGACTAAAATCAAACAATGACAACACTGATGCTGGTAAGGATATGGGAAAACTAGGCCCCTCACACACTGCTGCTAAGAATGTAAAATGATAGAGCCACGCTGGAAAACATTTTGGCATGTAACTACCATGCATCTCAGCCATCACACACACTGGCAATTTATCTCAGAGAAATGAACACTTCAGTGCACACAAACCTATACAAGAGTGTTCATAACAGTTGTATTTCTAACAGCCAAAAACTGGAAACAACCCAGGATTCTTTTAGCAGATGGATTGTTAAACAAACTGCAGTACTTCCATACCACAGGATACTGTTGTTGTTTAGTCGCGGTCGTGTCCGACTCTTTTAAGACTCCATGGACTGCAGCCCACCAAGCTCCTCTGTCCACAGGGTTTCCCAGGCAAGAATACTGGAGTGAGTTGCCATTTGCTTCTCCAGGGGATCTCCCTAACCCAGGGATCAAACCTGTGTCTCCTGCACTGGCAGACAAATTCTTTACCACTGAGCCATCAGGGAAGCCCACCATAGGATATTACTCAGTAATAAAAACAATGAAGTACTGATAAATGCAACAGCTTGGATAGGTTTTGAAGGAGTTACAAGTAAAAAAACATAAAGCCAAACCCAAAAGGTCATGTGTTTTATGATCCCATTTACATAACAGTCTTGAAATGATGTAATTATAGAAATGGAGAATAAATTCAGGAGGTGGGGAGATGGGGTGGGTGTGGCAATAAAGGACACCAGAAGGGATACTTACTGTGAAGAACTGCTCTGCATCTTGACTGTATCAATACCAATATCCTGCTTATGAAACTGTGCTATAGCCTCACAAGATGTTAGCACTGGAGGATACTGAGTAAAAGCTATACAGGATTTCTCTGTATTGTGTCTTAGAAATGCATGGAAGACTACAATTATCTCAAAATTAAGATCTAATTTTAAATAAGCACTGCTGTATATATAATATATTTATACTCCTCCAAAACTTTCGTTGGTGTATTCCCACTGAAAAATATTTCATTCATTTCAAATTGTTTACTTCTACATCACAGGAACAAAATTCTTAGCATTATAACTACTAAAAGATAAATGGACTTCCTTAAGTCCATTAAAATCTTTCTATTAAACAATTTAAGTAGAGTGTATTTAATGGGGCTACTTCACTGCCCCTGAGATATAAGTTGGTGACCTACAAGGCAATATTCAAACTGAATTCCATAACATACATAACTTTACACAGGACATAAAGCCAAAAATCTTTTTTATGATTACTTGTGGATTGGTCTACACAATATAAAAATATTAGCCTATCAAAACCACTTCCCAGGAAACACTAAGTTTGAGCTTACATTTAAATGTACTGAATTACAGTTGGCTACAACATTGAAAAAATGTTTAATTCTTTTTTTTTTTTAATGCCCCCTGCAGCATGTGGGATCTTAATTCTTCAACCAGGGATAGAACCCGCAGCAACCCCCGGAACTGAAAGCAGGGAATGTTAAACACTGTACTGCCAGAGAAGTCCGAACAAATGCTTAATTCTATTATACACGTTTATCTTAACTGTAGTAAGTACACAATAATACAATAATAGTTAATTTTTTAAATGCATACATTACCTGCACACAGAACACTGGCGCTGGGGTTGAAGAGCAGTGAACATAACAATCATAGAATAGTTTCGAGGTGGGGCCTTTATGAATTTTCGGAATTTGTCACCATTCATTCGGAAGACTGAGCGCCTCGAACTCCATTCCATCAGCTGTTCTACTTTCTCGGCTAAAAGATTCTGCAGTAAACATAAGGATTTAAATTTACACAGGGTTCAAATCCTCTGGTCTGTACTTTATATATATAAAAAAAATTACATGGGGTTATATTTTACCAAAAATTTATTTGTTTTGGTGAATACAAAGTTAGCTGACCACGTATGCATAAAATATTTCATTTATTTTTCCTAATGACTGTTAAAAGTTTATTAAAAAGGTATCAAGATAAAACAGACTTTCACTTCCAGAAAAACGAAATACATGTTCCTTACCCTAGTGAGTGCTAAGTCGCTTCAGTTGTGTCTGACTCTGTGCAACTCCGTGGACTATAGCTTGCCAGGCTCCTCTGTCCATGGGATTCTCCAGGCAAGAATACTGGAGTGAGTTGCCATTTCCTTCTCCAGGGGGTCTTCCCAACCCAGAGACCAAGCCTACATCTCTTATGGCTCCTGCACTGGCAGGTGGGTTCTTTATCACCAGTGCCACCCGGGATGCCAGGGTGCTTTTCCCTAATCCTCCACTAAACATAGCTAAAACCTCTGGTCGCTGTATAAAAATACAACCCTAAGAAGGCTCTGAAAAGTAGAAAGAGGAGGAAGGATGGCAGGGGAATCCCAAAATGAAGAGTGCCAAAGCAGTGAGTACCCTAAGTTTTGTTTCAGCCTCATCCATCCCAGACTGGTAGCTAGACGCATTGGCAATCCAACACCACCAATGGACACACACAAACACACAGCCCCAAGAGAAGCCTGTTCTCTTTACCCAAGGGACAAAGAGGGACAACCTAGTAAGCCAAGAAGCAACTGCTCTAGTCTAGCCGAATACCACAGAAGAGACCCTGCCCTTACTCTGCCTCCCCCACTACCAATGGCGGAATGAATGAGATGCCTCAACCCAATTAGAGTTAAATCCCCGCTAAGCTTTAACATGCAGCAGTATGGAGGGAGCTCGTGAAGATAAGGCCGAGTGAAAGACAATGTACAAAACAGCATTGCTGCATGATTCTGTTAATATTTATAGTAAGGTCAAAAAGGGGGAAAACCCTACTGTGCTAGAAGTCAGGACAGTGGCTAAGTGCAGCAGGCACTGCAATGGTGGGAGGCATGGTGAGGCGAGGCGGTTCCATGGAGCTGGGGAACCAGGAAGGTTCTCTTCCAGGATGCGGGTGGGAGTGAAGTAACTCTCTAGCCTCTGTAGAGTATGCTCTTAATCTTTACATTGCCCATTTTACCTGAAAAAGTCTGAGAAGTAAACAAAGCATGGGGTTGTATTCCTACAAGAAATCTGTTAGCCTTGGAAACCAAGAAAGCATGAGTGGGCCGGCAAGAAAGGCTTCAATTATGCCATTTAAGAAAGACTGAAGTACTTAGGGAGAGATATAATCTTAATTGATGAGATGTATGATACCTAGAGGACCTCCCATCACTGCCAACAGTAACTGCAGCCATGAAATTAGAAGATGATTGCTTCCTGGAAGGAAAGCTATGACAAACCTAGACAGACTATTAACAAGCAAAGACATCATTATGCCGACAAAGGCCTATACAGTCAAGGCTATGGTCTTTCCAGTAGTCATGTGTGGATGTGAGAGTTGGACCATAAAGAAGGCGGAGCACCAAAGAATTGATGCTTTTCAACAGCAGTGCTGGAGAAGACGCTTGAGAGTCCCTTGGACAGCAAGGAGATCAAACCAGTCAATTCTACAAGAAATCAACTCTGAATTGGAAGGTCTGGTGCTGAGGCTGAAGCTCCAGAACTACCTGATGTGAAGAGCTGACTCACTGGAAAAGACTGTGATTCTGGGAAAGACTGAAGGCGGCAGAAGAGGGCAACAGAGATGGTTGGATGGTATCACTAATTCAATGGACATGAACTTGGGCAAACTCCGAGAAATGGAGAGGGACAGGGAGGTCTGGCGTGCTGCAGTCCATGGGGTTGCAAAGAGTCAGACATGACTTGGCGACTGAACAACAACAGTGATGGCTACATGACTTCCCAGATGGCTCAGCTGTAAAGGACCTGCCCGTCAGCACAAGAGATGTGGGTTCAATCTCTGGTCGGGAAGATTCCCTGGAGAAGGAAATGGCAACCCACTCCAGTACTCTTGCCTGGGAAATCCCATGGACAGAGGAGCCTGGTGGGCTACCGTCCATGGGGTTGCAAAAGAGCAGGCACAACTCAGTGACTAAACAACATGGTTATCCAGAGTCACACCGAGCCCACCAAGCCACAGTCCAAGAGCACTGTATGCAAAGAAAAAGGGCTATGTTCTGGCCCCTCAACAGGAAAACCTGGACAAGACACTTCTCCTCTCAGAACCTAGGGACTCATCTGTTAACATCTGACCTTCCAATAAATGAGCTTCCCAGGTGGTGCTAGTGGTAAAGAACCTGCTTGCCAATGCAGGAGACCCAAGAGACCCGGGTTTGATCCCTACGTGGGGAAGATCCCCTCGGGGGGGACATGAAAACCCACTCCAGTACTGTTGCCTGGAGAGTCCCACGGACAGAGGAGCCTGGCGGGCTACAGTCCATGGGGTCACAAAGAAACAGAGGTGACTGAAGCAACTTAGCACGCACACAGCATTTCAATAATTACCAAGATGATTTATTGAGAGGTGATAGACAAAAAAATCTTTGTAAATTATAAAGTACTGAACTCCGGGAGTTGGTGATAGACAGGGAGGCCTGGCATGCTGTGATTCATGGGGTCGCGAAGAGTCAGACACGACTGAGCAACTGAACTGAACTGAATTGATATACATAAGGTGATGTTAGTAGAAGTATTGTTTTTACTATTGTGAAATAATGAAGGCTGATCACTATCATCGTATATATAATCTATAATTCCTCTCCCGTTAAATTTCCCACCTCTTCTGAAATACATTAAAACAACACACAAGTGAGAACCACAGTTTTAATTCTGGCTATTACCAAAGAACTGTATATATTCAGATAAATATTAAATGACCAAACACATGAGATATTTTTAAAATTAAATCTTTCTCTAATTACTGTCTCAGAATATTAAGTGCTTCATATATGCTAAGCGCCATACTGTGGACATCACATATGCCACCTTATTAAACCCACACAGCAATCAAGCAGCAGACAGATAATACGCTTACTCCACAAATAAGAAACTGAAGTCTAAAGAACTGCAGCTCTCACCACTGCTCTACCCTGAAAGGTTTTACTTGCAACCGACTCTAAAAAATACGCCAGTTACCTTAAACCAACAACCA
This sequence comes from Oryx dammah, assembly GCF_014754425.2. Lineage (NCBI taxonomy): Eukaryota > Metazoa > Chordata > Mammalia > Artiodactyla > Bovidae > Oryx > Oryx dammah. Next base: position 20,325,466 of record NW_024070191.1, read on the forward strand.
ACACCTCTAGTGAGTGCTCAGTTTTATTCACATGACAAGCTTCAAATCCCCCATTATTAGAGGAAAAGGTAATGCTGACCTATTAGTGTCTGAGATAAAACACATCAGCATGGTAAGTGATAGATAAGGAAACATTTCAATTTTTAAAAGACAAGTCAATAAAAAAAGGTAAGTCAATAATTTCTATACGTGGAGAAATAATTTTTATCATGTGAAGATATTCAACTACATTAACAAATTAAGTCTGGAAACAAAACAAAAGTTAAAACTGTAAAACACAAAAGATATGCACCTTAAAAATCTGTAGTATTAACAAACCCAGAGAACACTTACTGGGTGCTTACTATGGGCTAGGCACTGTACAAAGTGCTTTCATTAGGTAATAAACTCATCAATCCTCATAACAGTCCTATGGGGGCTACCCCTGTTGTTTCAAGTTCAGAGACAAGTACACTGAGGCACTGAGACTTAAGTAACCTCTACGAGATCATACAGCTAGAAAACGGGAGAACTGGGATTCCAAGTCTTAATCCAAAGTACATACTCTAAACTTCTGTACATATAGAAATAGCTCATGTAGCTCAAAAATATACATATATATAAAAGACCCAATCAGAAAGTGGGTGGAAGATCTACATAGACATTTCTCCAAAGAGGACATACTGACGGCCAAGAGATGCATGAAAAGATGCTCAATATCAGTGATCATTAGAGAAATGCAAAACTACATTGAGGTATCAACTCACACACATCAGAACAGCCATCATCAAAAAAATCGACAAACAATAAATCCTAGAGAGGGTGTGGAGAAAAAGGAATCTTCCTACACTGTTGGTGGGAATGTAAACCAGCGCAGTCAGTATGAACAGTACGTAAATTCCTTTAAAAAAGTAAGAACAGAGCTACCACATGATCCAGCAATCCCAGTTCTGGGCACATATCCAGAGAAAAGCACAATTGAGAAAGATGCATGTAGGGACTTCCCTGGCAGTCCAATGGTTACGACTCCACCTTCCAGGGCATGGGGGGCACAGACTCCATTCCTGGTCAGAGAGCTAAGATCCCACATGCTTTGTGGTCAAAAAAACAAAACATAAAAACAGAAGCAATACTCTAACAAACTCAAGGAGAGACTCAAAAAATTAAAAAAAAAAAAAAGATACATGTAGGCCCAATGTTCACTGCAGCAGTATTGATAATAGCCAAAACATGGAAATAATCTCAATGTCTGTGGACAGAGGAAAGGATAAAGAGGATGTGATACGTGTGTATGCGCGTGAATGTGAGCGTGTGTGCGTGCTTAGTCTCTCAGTCGTGTCTGACTCTTTGCAATCCCGTGAATTGTACCCACTAGGCTCCTCTGTCCATGGGAATTCTCCAGGCAAGAATACTGGAGTGGGTTGCCATGCCCTCTCCAAACCGGGGATCAAACCCAGGTCTCCCACATTGCTGGCAGATTCTTCACTGACTGAGCCAGCAGGGAAACCCAAGAATACTAGACTGTGTAGCCTATCCCTTCTCCAGGGGAACTTCCCAAACCAGGAATCAAACTGGGGTCTCCTGCTCTGCAGGTGGCTTCTTTACCAGCTGAGCTACCAAGTAATCCCAATGCGATACCTACATACAATAAACAGAATGAAATAATGCCATCTGCAGTGACATAGATGTCATACTGAGTAAGTCAGACAAAGACAACTATCATGTGATATCACTTAATGTGGAATCTTAAAAAAATAAAATAAAAGATACAAATGAACTCACAAAATAGAAACTGAGTCACAGGTATAGAAAACAAACATGCTGTACTACAGGGGAAAACAGGAGGATAAATTGCGAGATTGGGATTGACATAAACACACTACTATATATAGAAGAGATAACTAATAAGACCTCCTGTATAGGACAGGGAACTCTACTCAATACTCTGTAATGACCTATATGGGAATATAATCTAAAAAAGAGTGGACATATGGATACATATTAATACAGCTGACTCACTCTGCTGTACAGCAAAAACTAACACAACATTGTAAATCAATCACACACCAAAAACAATTTTTAAAAACCTTTGCACACATGGCAGAATCTTAAAGGTTTTAGAGATTACAGAAAAGCCCATGCAACCAGAAGCCTAATATTCAAAAAGCACATACTGAATTCAAAACAAAATTGCTAAGTAGGAGAGTCTACAAAATGAAGAGGGGATAACACTACTACCCAAAGAAAGAGAGGCCTCTTCGCATCTTCATCTAGTAAACTTTGCACAGAAAAAGAAATGGTTTAGAAAGGTAGGCTTTTGGGGCATCATGGTTGACTGAAACTTTCAAGAGCATGTATTATAAAGAAGGCTAAGCTAATTCCCAGAGAAAAATGTTGCAAGGTGACAGAGCAGAAATATTCAGTAAAGAAAAGAAATCTGAGTAATGTGAATTCCAGCTTTTAAAATCTGAGAAAGATCACAGAAATTAACCTACTGTTACATTTCTCTGTGACAGGACTATGACCTTACTGAAGGAGAAGGTTAGGTACTACTGTTCCTTCGAAGCATCTCCCTTTTTAGGGACACTTGTACTCTCTTTATTAGTTATTTTTCTTCATGATATAGTTTCTCTTCTCCAGGACTACTCTGAAGACTTTACCATCATGTCTGATTGTGTGTCCCTTTGGGTCTCTGATGCTCATGAATCTTAACTCCATATTCCCACTGGAGGATGAAACCTAAAGCAAAATCAGGCCCAAGGGAATTCTGTGTGGTAGAGGGAGCATAAAAACATCCCTAGCATGGACTACAGCACAACCTTTAAAAATTGAGAAGGCACCATATGTTCATTTTAAAAACAGAAAAAGAATTTGATAGCTCAAGTTTAAATAATGATTCTGCGTTTACGTGCAATGTGACTTGACCAAATTGTTTCTCTGAATGCCAGTTTCTTCATCTATAAAATAATCTCACAATAATATGGATAAAATTATGAGTTACTGTATGGAAAACTCCTAGCACAGCATCCTTCAAAGTCCTGGCACTCAAATTTTGTCCCCTTCTCCTGGGATTAATTTCTATCAGCAATACTGATTCGGTTGCTGAAGGAATACCTACCATGGGAATTTTTTTTTATCTTATTAATATCTTCAAGGAGCACACTGGTAAAGAATCCACCTGTCAATGTAGCAGATGCAAGAGAAACGGGTTTGATCCCTGGGTTGGGAAGATCCCCTGGAGAAGGAAATGGCAACCCACTCCGGTGTTCTTGCCTGGGGAATCCCACGGACAGAGGAGCCTGGTGGGCCACAGCGCACAGGGCTGCAAAGTCACGACTGAGCGCGAACAGCACAGCACAGAGTTACCAAATGTTTTCTGAGTACTCACTGCATAACAAACACTGTGCTTAAGTCTATAAACATGCACTGTGCATTACCAATCACATGACAAGCACTATGCTCCATTTACAGAGAATGAAAGACAAGCACAACAGATTCTATAAGGCTTTATAGCAAATAAGCTCTAGCATTAAAAAAATATACTTAAACTGATGTACTTTGGTTGTGGCTTTGCTGTTAAATAAATGGCTCAGTGCCAAGTCAGGAAAGGATGGCACAAAAGATCTTACTTCCATGAGCACTAAGTGATTGGTAGTGGCTAATTTAAAGTCAGTACAATGTAAACTTTTGAAATCTAGACTGATACTATCAGTAAAGTGTGTGTGACCAGTTGGATTTTGTCTGCTGCTGGCAAAAGCTGGGAAATAGACCTAAGTGCCACGCATCTACCATTTCCAAAGGAAAAAGAACTCTAAAACAGACTCTTCAAGGAAAAAACCCTGTCCTTACCTGTTACTCTGTAAAAAGCATGGGCTGGCAGGTCCCACATATTAACAAAGTTAAGACACTCAGTCATACTAACAATAGATGCCCAAACTGGCATAATTTGTATATGCCAGTCCCCAACATATGACATTATTTAACTTTTCCTCAATTCATGTTTTATTTTTTAACCAATTCATAACAAAATACAAAGAAATGGTACCTTTCATTTAAACACCATTCAATGAAATTTTAGTTCCAAAGTGAAGCTCAAACAGGAAAAATGAAATCTCAGTAATTTAACCAGTCCATTCTGAAGGAGATCAACCCTGGGATTTCTTTGGAAGGAATGATGCTAAAGCTGAAACTCCAGTACTTTGGACACCTCATGCGAAGAATTGACTCATTGGAAAACACTCTGATGCTGGGACAGATTTGGGGCAGGAGGAGAAGGGGACGACCGAGGATGAGATGGCTGGATGGCATCACGGATTCAATGGACGTGAGTCTGAGTGAACGCCGGGAGATGGTGATAGACAGGGACGCCTGGCGTGCTGCGATTCATGGAGTCGCAAAGAGTCAGACACGACTGAGCAACTGAACTGAACTGAACTGAACACCCATACCTTTTTTTTTTTTTTTAGCATTTTGTCCCTAGGTAAATTTTAATGATGACCAGATGCACCAAACTAAAGATATGTATGTGGCCTCATGTCTTAAAAAAAGATACATCTGCCAGAAAGATGGCTGTTCACATATCTTTGCCCCAGTCACCTACACAGTATTTACAACCATATAGCATTCATTTAGGCACTCACTGTCTTCCAAGTAGCCACAATATAACCTGCTTATAATAATTCACAGGACATAAATTTGGAATGAGAATGAGAAGTACATGCAGAAGGTATCTCTTGGTGACACAAAGAAACTTCATCACCTCTGTCCTTCTGTGTTTTTTCTTTTTTTAGAATATAAAATATTTACACATTTCCTCTTTTCTAACAAGAAAAGAAAGTTTTCCTTTTCACAACTTGAATATCCAAAAGGTTCAATCAAAGCCAAATGATAAAGCAAATAAAAGCAACCAGATGCATATTTTAGCATTTGGGAGAAAATCAGTTTCAACTTCTACAATTAATTGATCCCCAACCTCTTTTATTCAATTTTCTTAATATTACAACATTCCTCTCAGATCTGAATAAAATGTAAGTGGCAATGGATGTTCCCAGAAACCAAACTTTCACACTTTATACCACACCATGTACATTACATCTAGTCACTAAAGATTACCAGCAGTCTTAAGGGCCCTCAGAAGACCACAATTAGCTAAACAATCAAGAGGACAGTTTTATCAAAAATAGAAAATGCACTCAGTACACATGCCATAAAAAGTGCAAAGATTCAAAAAAGAAGTTAGTTAGGAACTTGACAATCATGGTTATCTCTGAAGGAAATATAATCTACACACTGTAGGAAACCCTCAACCATCATTACTTCAAAAGGTGAAAAAGAGATTCAAAATTACATTAAGTAAATCACACTGAGAGAGTCAATTCCTAGGCAGGTTGATAAGTCTAGGGTCCCCAAGGAGGAGAAAGGGGTTTGGGGCCATCAAGGAGGAGATAGGGGTCTGGAATTCTCAAGGAGGAGGAAAGGACAAACTCTTTTTTTCCCAACATTCCTTAGTCTTAGCCACATAAAGTCTTTTTCTTTAAGCCTGAAACTGATGATTACACAACAAACAACTGTTTAAACTCTGTACTAAGGATTATATAACAACAATGTATCCTCCTTGAGGACAGTTTCTCCTTCCTGAAAACCTTCTGAGTAATCCTGTTATCTTAAAATGTACATTATGGGGGTGGGCTTCCCCTGTAGCTCAGTCAGTAAAGAGTGCGACTGCAGTACAGGAGACCTGGGTTCGATCCCTGGGTTGGGAAGATCCCCTGGAGAAGGAAATGGCAACCCATTCCAGTATTCTTGCCTGGAGAATCCCATGGGCAGAGGAGCCTGGCAGGCTACAGTCTATAGGGTCGCTAGAGTCGGACATGACCGAGCAACTAAACTTTCTATTGTTAAGTTCTACTCCTGTTACCTTAAAACGTAAATTGTGAGAGTGGGTCTGGTAAAATTTTTACAACTTTGAGACATCCTTTTGATTTACTGTAATAACATTTTAAAAGTATATAATTCCATTGCTAACATTAGCAAGGCGGGCACTCTCCGGCCCCCTTCTGATGTCTGTGTCACAAGCTTTCTCTGACCCTTTTCATACTTTTAATAAAACTTTGCCACACAAAAGCTCTTCAGTGATCAAGACTGGTCCCTTGTCCCGAAGCTAAATCTTCTTCTTCAAAGATCAAGAATCCAACATCATTTACCGTAAGCTATCAATACTGAGAGTTCTCTTATGTATTTGATATCAAATGCTTTAGAATTAAAGAAAGAAATACTGGAGAACCCCAGAACAATTGCATCTCAGCGTAGAGCCTAAAGAGAATCTGGGTAAATATAGAAAAGGGAATTTGCTAACCATGGCCAATACCACAGCAGCTACAAGCTTACATGCGGGAGAGAGTCTTACATAAGTTGTTAAGTCCAACATGTCAAAAATAAATATCTAATTAAATTCAGATCTGAATGAGAAATGTAGAAATAGTTATTTAGGAAAAATTTTTTCCAAATGTTCCTGCCTTTTTATTTTTTAGCACGGAGAAAACTTCAAACAATGGTTCAAATGAATTAACACTCAGTTAAGTAAACTTTTCTTAAAGAATCAGTAAAAATATTTCCAGTCTAACAGTCTTTTAAGCAATGGCTTTAACCTGAACTCTTCCCAGAAAATTTGCCTGGGAAAAGATAAAAACTATTCCATGGTTTTGTATCACTCGAAGCCTCCTCAGCATGGCAAGCTTCTGACTGGTCCTGACGCTTGCTCTATACACACTGTTCATCTACTGAGTGGATAATCTGTAAAATTTTAAAGAGGTAATCTAGGAACTGATCATTTATTAACTAATTTATCAACTGATATAAATTTATACCTATGATATAAAATTATGTCTATTTAAAAATGCAATTTTAAAAACAAGGGTTTCTAAAATTCAGTTTAATCATAGACTCTTTGCTCTATCTGCTCGCTACTTCAAAATAGAAAAAGCACTATAAAAGAAGCAACTTGCCTGCTGAACTTGCATATTTACAGCATATGTAATTGACAAAGCTAGTGGAGGTGATGGAATTCCAGTCAAGCTATTTTAAATTCTAAAAGATGATGCTGTGAACGTACTGCACTCAATATGTCAGCAACTTTGAAAACTCAGCAGTGGCCACAGGACTGGAAAAGATCAGTTTTCATTACAATCCCAAAGAAAGGCAATGTCAAAGAATGTTGAAACTACCGCAGAATTATACTCATCTCACATGCTAGCAAAGTAATGCTCAAAATTCTCCAAGCCAGGCTTCAACAGTACATGAACCATGAATTTCCAGATGTTCCAGCTGGATTTAGAAAAGGCACAGGAACCAGAGATCAATAGCCAACATCCATCCACTGGATCATAAAAAAATACCAGATAACTCCAGAAAAATATCTGTTTTTGCTTCACTGACTACCACAAGCCTTTCACTGTGTGGCTCACAACAAACTGTGAAAAATTCTTAAAGTGGTAATACCAGATCACGATACCTGCCTCTTGAGAAATCTGTATGCAGATCAAGAAGCAACATTTAGAACAGGACATGGAACAATGAACTGGTTCCAAATTGGGAAAGGAGTGCATCAAGGTTGTATACTGTCACCTGTTTATTTAACTTATATGCAGAGTACATCAATGTAAAATGCAGGGCTGGATGAAGCACAAGCTAGAATTAAGATTGCCAGGAGAAATATCAATAACTTCAGATAATACCACCTGCAGATAATACCACCCTTATGGCAGAAAGCAAAGAGGAACTAAAGAGCCTCTTGATGAAAGTGAAGGAGGAGAGTGAAAACACTGGCTTAAAACTCAACATTCAAAAACCTAAGATCATGGCATCTGGTCCCATCACTTCATGTCAGACAGAAGGGGAAACAATGGAAACAGTGACATACTTTATTTTGGGGGGCTCCAAAATCACTACAGATGGTGACTGTAACCATGAAATTGAATGATGCTTGCTCCTTGGAAGAAAAGCTATGACTTACCTAGACAGCATATTAAAAAGCAGAGACATTACTTTGCTGAAAAAAATCTGTCTAGTCAAGGCTATGGTTTTTCCAGTAGTCATGTATGGAATGTGAGAGTTGGACCGTAAAGAAAGATGAGCACCAACAAACTGATGCTTTTGAACTGTGGTGTTAGAGAAGGCTCCTGAGAGTCCTTGGACTGCAAGATCAAACCAGTCAATTCTAAAGGAAATCAGTCCTGAATATTCAAAGGAAGGACTGATTCTGAAACTGAAACTACAAAACTTTGGCCACCTGATGAGAAGAACTGACTCACTGGAAAATAAATACCCTGATGCTGGGAAAGATTGAAGGCAGGAGGAGAAGGGGATGACAGAGGATGAGATGGCTGGATGACATCACTGACTCAATGGACATGAGTCTGATGAGCAAGCTCTGGGAGCAAGTGATGGGATGGGGTCGCTAAGAGTTGCACATAACTGGGCAACTGAACTGAACTGATAATTGACAAAACCATAAGAACTTAATTACTGTGGTAAAATTTACAATTAATAGTTCAAGAATTTAATATCAACTTTAATTATTTTAGGATATCCTAATTCACAAAAATAAAAATAGTGCATTTACATTAACAGATGAATATAAATTCTACAATGAAAAATAACAAAATATTTTGTTCCATGAGAAAATTAACTATCCCAAGGCAGTAATAAATTTTAAGATACTTAATGTTAAATGCCATTACACCTTAATTTTATCAGAGAAAACAGCAGAAACTATCACTAGGTGTTTTGAAATATTTTTAAATTGATATTAGTAGTATTAATAGTAACAGCTCTAGATTTGTGAATGTATGGAATTATATAAACTCAGGTATCCCAGAAATATGCCTCATCCTGCAAAAGTTAAGGTCCACACAAAACCACTGATACAAAATACATCACACTGATAACAATCTATCTACTAGTAGTTAATCATATCTACTTTAACATCCCCTAAATATAATCCCAAAGGAAAAATCTGAACACAGTTATGTGATTAACATCAAAAAAAATTAAAAAGGCAGGAAATAAAGAGCATATTTAAACAATAAAATACTAGGGACTAGAATAATTACATATGTGGTCTCTAGCGAAAAAATTTTATAACATTAAACAGAAAGAAGGTAAAGTTCACACTACAACTAAATGACTACTATCTACAGATAAATCACACAGTCATGTAAACAGTGGAAAACTGTCTTTTTTAGCATTGGAAGTTATTCTGCTTTATTTTTTACTGCAAAGTAAAAGCAGCCTTTTTGGGTTTTTGGAGGTTTCCTTAAATTCATGTGGGTTGTCTTTGTGACTGTTTTTCACTGTAAAACTGATTAAGTACAATATGAGAGTAAGGAGCCAACATCAATAAAATAGGGATTATGATGTTTTCACTTGAAGGATCAAAATATGAAGTCATTTTAATAAGGAACAATCATGATATGGGCTAGATGAGCATCTGATATCAATTCCACCATTGCCTTCATTTCTGATACCTTCTTTCTTGAACTACATATCCTTTGGTTGGACATCTACTCTTGTATAAATAAATATCCTCGTTTAAAATAGGTACCAGATACAAACATAAGAAATGTATGAGCAAAGAAAAGACTATAAACAACCATCTGGCCTTACTCCCTTGAGAGAATGTGCTACAACTGAAGAAAACCTTTACTGAAAGAATATGAAAAAATAAAAACTTTTTTCATAAATTGCAAATTTAGATGAGTTTTTCAGCAGGATTATTCTTGAGTCACACAAGCTAATCAGTAAAATCTGTGATAGTGAAATTATTAAAAGCAAGAAAAACTTATCAGAATCCAAAGAAAGCGAGCCGAGAGGAAAGCAAAATTTTCAATGTGCTTTAAAGCTTTCCAATATCTTTTTCAATAACCTACAGAAAATATGGTCTACCAAATTACTTCCAAATAGCAGCAGCAAGTTGTTGGATAGAACAGATGATCTAGTTTGGTTATTTCATATAAAAAGTACACTATCAAGAATTACCACAAAGCAGCCATGAAATTAAAAGACACTTACTCCTTGAAAGAAAAGTTATGACCAACCTAGACAGCATATTCAAAAGCAGAGACATTACTTTGCCGACTAAGGTCCGTCTAGTCAAGGCTATGGTTTTTTCAGTAGTCATGTATGGATGTGAAAGTTGGACTGTGAAGAAGGCTGAGCACTGAAGAATTGATACTTTTGAACTGTGGTGTTGGAGAAGACTGTTGAGAGTCCCTTGGACTGCAAGGAGATGCAACCAGTCCATTCTGAAGGAGATCAACCCTGGGATTTCTTTGGAAGAAATGATGCTAAAGCTGAAACTCCAGTACTTTGGACACCTCATGCGAAGAGCTGACTCACTGGAAAAGACTGTGATGCTGGGAGGAATTGGGGGCAGGAGGAGAAGGGGACGACCGAGGATGAGACGGCTGGATGGCATCGCGGACTCGATGGACCTGAGTCTGAGTGAACTCCGGGAGTTGGTGATGGACAGGGAGGCCTGGCGTGCTGCGATTCATGGGGTCGCAAAGAGTCGGACACGACTGAGCGACTGAACTGAACTGAGCCATTGAACAACCATCGACAGGAAGACAGTGGAACCTCCCCCACAAAAGACACCCCACATCCAAGAACAAAGGAGAAGCCACAACCAAACAGTACGAGGGGCATAATTATAATAAAATGAATCCAATACCCACCGAGTGAGCAACTCACAAACTGGAGAATAACAACAAAGAAGTTTTCACACTGTTGTGAAGGTTCTAGGCCTCAAGATCAGGCTCCACAGCCTGGGCATCCAGCCAAGGGACTGGGAATCCTATGGAATTTGACTTTGAAGGTGAGCAGGATTGATTACAGAGCTTCCATAGGAAGGGAAGGAGCAGAGAATCTTGGAGGACACAAACAAAATCTTGTGCACACCAGGACCCAGGAGAAAGGAGCAGTGACCCCACAGGAGACTGAGACAGAACTACCTGTGACTGTTTGAGGGTCTCCTACAAAATCTTGGATATTCAGTGGTCTGCCACAGAGTCAGGGGCACTAGTAGCAGTCATCCTGAGAGATGCATCCTGGCTTAAGTCCTCTTGGATATCACCAACAGCCCTACTATAGAAGCCTACATCCTTCAGGACTAGGTTGCCTCAGGCCAAACAACAAACAGAGAGGGAGCTCCCATCAGGAAGCTTCCACAATCCTCTTATCCTCATCCACCAGAAAGCAGTCAGAAAGAATAAGAACTACAATCCCATCAGTCTCCAAAATTAATACGACAATCACAGAAAGATACCCAAAATGGAAAGAAACAGAATTATGTCCCAGATGAAAGAACAAGATAGTTCATTAACAGTATCGGATCAGTTGCTCTGTCCTGTCTGAATCTTTGCAACCCCATGAAATACAGCAACCAGGCTTCCCTGTACATCATCAACCTCCAGAGCTTGTCTCAAACTCATGTCCAGGGAGTTGACAATGCAATCCAACCACCTCATCCTCTGTCATCCCCTTCTCCTCCTGCCTTCAATCCTTCCCAGCATAAGGGTCTTTTCCAGTGAGTTACCTGCTTCACATCAGGTGGCCAAAGTATTGGAGTTACAGCTTCAGCATCAATCCTTCAAAGGATATTCAGGACTGATTTCCTTCAGGATGGCTGGCTGGATTGCCTTGCAATACAAAAGATTCTCATGACTCTCTCCAACACCACAGTTCAAAAGCATCAATTCATCAGCACTCAACTTTCTTTATGGTCCAACTCTCACATCCATACATGACTACTGGAAAAATGATAGCTTTGACTGGACAGACCATTATCGGGAAAGTAATGTCTCTGATTTTTAACATGCTGTCTAGGTAAGTCATAGCTTTTCCATCAAGGAGCAACCGTTATTCAATTTCATGGTTATAGTCACCATCAGCAGTGATTTTCGGTTCAGTTCAGTAGCTCACTCGTGTCCAACTCTTTGCGACCCCACGAAAAACAGCACCCCAGGCTTCCCTATCCATCACTAACACCTGGAGTCTACCCAAACCCACGTCTATTGAGTCGGTGACGCCATCTAACCATCTCATCGTCTGTCATCCCCTTCTCCTCCTGCCCTCAATCTTTCCCAGCATCACAGTCTTTTCAAATGAGTCTAATCTTCGCATCAGGTGGCCAAAGTATTGAAGTTTCAGCTTCAACATCAACCCTTCCAATGAACACCCAGGGCTGATCTTCAGAATGGACTGGTTGGATCTCCTTGCAGTCCAAGGGACTCTCAAGAGTCTTCTCCAACACCACAGTTCAAAAGCATCAATTCTTCAGCACTCAGCTTTCTTTATACTCCAACTTTCTCATCCATACATGAAAACTGGAAAAACCATAGCCTTGACTAGATGGACCTTTGTTGGCAAAGTAACATCTCTACTTTTTAATATGCTGTCTAGGCTGGTCATAAGTTTCCTTCCAAAGAGTAAGCATCTATTAATTTCAAGATTGCAATCAACATCTGCAGCATCTTGGAGCCCAGAAAAATAAAGTCAGCCACTATTTCCACTGTTTCCCCATCTATTTCCCAGGAAGTGATGGGACCAGATGCCATGATCTTCGTTTTCTGAATATTGAGCTTTAAGCCAACTTTTTCACTCTCCTCTTTCACTTTCAAAGGCTCTTTAGTTCTTCTTCACTTTCTGCCATAAGGGTGGTGTCATCTGCATATCTGAGGTTATTGATAGTTCTCCTGGGAATTTTGATTCCAGCTTGTGCTTCCTCCAGCCCAGCGTTTCTCATGATGTACTCTGCATATAAGTTAAATAAGCAGGGTGACAATATACAGCCTTGACATACTCCTTTTCCTATTTGGAACCAGTCTGTTGTTCCATGTCCAGTTCTAACTGCTGCTTCCTGACCTGCATACAGATTTCTCAAGAGGCAAGTCAGGTCGTCTGGTGTGCCCATCTCTTTCAGAATTTTCCACAGTTGATTGTGATCCACACAGTCAAAGGCTTTGGCATAGTCAATGAAGCAGAAATAGATGTTTTTCTGGAACTCTCTTGCATTTTCGATCATCCAGTGGACGTTGGCAATTTCTCTCTGCTTCCTCTGCCTTTCCTAAAACCAGCTTGAACATCTGGAAGTTCACAGTTCACGTACTCCTGAAGCCTGGCTTGCAGAATTTTAAGCATTACTTTACTAGTGTGTGAGATAAGTGCAATTGTGCAGTAGTTTGAGCATTCTTTGGCACTGCCTTGATTTGAGATTGGAATGAAAACTGACCTTTTCCAGTCCTGTGGCCACTACTGAGTTTTCCAAATTTGCTGGCATATTGAGTACAGCACTTTCACAGCATCACCTTCCAGGATTTGAAATAGCTCAACTGGAATTCCATCACCTCCACTAGCTTTGTTCATAGTGATGCCTTCTAAGGCTACTTGCTACTTGACTTCACATTCCAGGATGTCTGGCTCTAGCTGAGTGATCACACCATCATGATTACCTGGGTTGTGAAGATCTTTTTTGTGCAGTTCTTCTGTGTATTCTTGCCACCTCTTCCTAATATCTTCTGCTTCTGATAGGTCCCTACCATTTCTGTCCTTTATTGAGCATCTTTGCATGAAATATTCCCTTGGTATCTCTAATTTTCCTGAAGAGATCTCTAGTCTTTCCCATTCTATTGTTTTCTTCTATTTCTTTGCACTGATCACTGAGGGGCTTTCTTATCTCTCCCTGCTATTCTTTGGAACTCTGCATTGAAATGGGTAAATCTTTCCTTTTCTCCTTTGCTTTTCGCTTCCCTTCTTTTCACAGCTATTTGTAAGGCCTCCTCAGACAGCCATTTTGCTTTCTTGCATTTCTTTTTCTTGGGGATGGTCTTGATTCCTGTCTCCTGTACAATGTCACGTACTTCCGTCCACAGTTCATCAGGCACTCTATCCATCAGATCTAGTCCCTTAAATCTATCTCTCACTTTCACTGTATAATCATAAGGGATTTAATTTAGGTCACACCTGAATGGTCTAGTGATCTTTTCCACTTTCTTCAATTTCGGTCTGAATTTAGCAATAAAGAGTTCATGATCCGAGCCACAGTCAGCTCCCAGTCTTGTTTTTGCTGACTGTATAGAGCTTCCCTATCTTTGGCAGCAAAGAATAAAATCAATCTGATTTTGGTGTCGACTATCTGGTGATGTCCATGTGTAGAGTCTTCCCTTGTGTTGTTGGAAGAGGGTGTTTGCTATGACCAGTGCATTCTCTTGGCAGAACTCTATTTTTGCCCTGCTTCATTCTGTACTCCAAGACCTAATTTGCCTGTTACTCCAGGGATTTCTTGACTTCCTATTTTTGCCTTCCAGTCCCCTATAATGAAAAGGACATTTTTGGGGGGTGTTAGTTCTAGAAGGTCTTCTAGGTCTTCATAGAACCGTTCAACTTCAGCTTCTTCATTGTTAATGGTCGAAGTATAGACTTGGATTACCGTAATATGGAATTGTTTGCCTTGGAAACAAACAAAGATCATTCTGTAGTTTTTGAGACTGCATCCAAGTACTGTATTGTGGACTCTCTTGTTGACTATGATGGCTATTCCATTTCTTCTAAGGGATTCCTGCCCACAGTAGTAGATATAATGGTCATCTGAGTTAAATTCACCCATTCCAGTCCATCTTAGTTCACTGATTCCTAGAATGTCGATGTTTACTCTTGCCGTCTCCTGTTTGACCACTTCTAATTTGCCTAGATTCATGGACCTAACATTCCAGGATCCTATGCGATATTGCTCTTTACAGCATCGGACCTTGCTTCTATCACCAGTCACATCCACAACTAGGTATTGTTTTTGCTTTGGCCCCATACCTTCATTCTTTCTGGAGTTATTTCTCCACTGATCTCCAGTAGCATATTGGGCACCTACCAACCTGGGGAGTTCATCTTTCAGTGTCCTGTCTTTTTGCCTTTTCATACTGTTCATGGGGTTCTCAAGGCAAGAATACTTTAATGGTTTGCCATTCCCTTCTCCAGTGGACCACATTCTGTCAGACCTCTCCACCATGACCCACCCATACTGGGTGCCCCACACAGCATGGCTTAGTTTCATTAAGTTAGACAAGGCTGTGGTCCATGTGATCAGATTGGCTAGTTGTCTGTGATTGTAGTTTCAGTCTGTCTGCCCTCTGATCCCCTCTCTCAGTGCCTACTGTCTTACTTGGGAGCCCCACAAAATAAAGTATGTCACTGTTTCCATTGTTTCCCCATCTATCTGCCATGCATGTTGGGACCAGATGCCATGATCTTAGTTTTCTGAGTGTTGAGTTTTAAGCCAGTGTCTTCACTCTCCTTCATTTTCATCAAGAGGCTCTTTAGTTCCTCTTTGCTTTCTGCCATAAGGGTGGTGTCATCTGCATATCTGAGGTTATTGATATTTCTCCTAGCAATCTTAACTTCAGCTTATGCTTCATCCAGTCCAGCCTTACACATGATGTACTCTGCATATAAGTTAAATAAGCAGGATGACAATATACAACCCTAATGTACTCTTTTCCCTATTTGGAACCAGCCTGTTGTTCCATGTCTGGTTCTATTTCTTCTTGACCTGCATACAGGTATCTCAAGAGGCAGGTCAGCTGGTCTGGTATTCCCATTTCTTTGAGAATTTTCCAGTTCGTTGTGACCCACACAGTCAAGTAGTTTGCCGGAGTCAATGATTAGAAGTAGATGTTTTTATGGAATTCCCTTGCTTTTTTGATATTCCAACGTATGTTGGCAATTTGATCTCTGGTTCCTTTTCTAAATCCAACTTGAACATCTAGAAATTCTCAGTTCACTTACTGTTCAAGCCTGGCATGGACAATTTTGAGCATTACTTTGCTAGCATGCGAGATGAGTGCAGTTGTGCAATAGTTTGAACATTCTTTGGCATGCCTTTGAGACTGGAATGAAAACAGTGGCCACAGTCCTATAGCCACTGCTGACTTTTCCAAATTTGCTGCCATGTTGAGTGCAACACTTTCACAGCATCAACTTTTAGGATTTGAAACAGCTTAGCTGGAATTTTTTCACTTTCACTAGCTTTGCTGGAAGCCATGTTTCCGCAGGCCCGCCTGACTTCACACTCCAGGATGTCTGGCTCTAGGTGAGTGATCACACCATCATGGTTATCTGGGCCATGAAGATCTTTTTTGTATAGTTTTGCATATTTTTGCCACCTCTTCTTAATATCTTCTACTTCTGTTAGTTCCATACCATTTCTCTTCTTTATTGTGCCATCTTTGCATGAAATGTTGCCTTGGTATCTCTAATTTTCCTTACGTGATCTCTAGTCTTTCCCATTCTATTTTTCCCTATATATTTTGCACTGATCACTTAGAATCACTTAAGTTATGACCCACCTAGACAGCATATTAAAAAGCAGAGACATTACTTTGTCAACAAAGGTCCATCTAGTCAAGGCTATGGTTTTTCTAGTAGTCATATATGGATGTGAGAGTTGGACTATATAGAAAGTTGAGCGCCGAAGAATTGATGCTTTTGAACTGTGGTGTTGGAGAAGACTCTTGAGAGTCCCTTGGACTGCAAGGAGATCCAACCAGTCCACCCTAAAGGAGATAAGTCCTGGGTGTTCATTGGTAGAACTGATGTTGAAGCTCAAACTCCAATACTTTGGCCACCTGATGCAAGGAGCTGACTCACTCTTCACATTCAGATGGATATATCTTTCCTTTTGTCCTCTGCCTTTTGCTTCTCTTTTTCTCTCAGCTATTTGTAAGGCTTCCTCAGACAACCATCTTGCCTTTTTGCATTTCTTCTTCTTGGTGATAGTTTTGATCACTGCCTCCTATACAATGTTATGAACCTCCATCCATAGTTCTTCAGGTACTTGATCTATTAGATCTAATTCCTTGAATCTACTTTTCACTTCCACTGTATAATCGTAAGGAATTTGTCATACCTGAATGGTCTAGTGATTTTTCCTACTTTCTTCAATTTAAGTGAATTTTGCCATAAGGAGTTCATGATCTGAGCCACCGTCAGCTCCTGGTCTTGTCTTTGCTGACTGTATAGAGCTTCCCCATCTTTGGCAGCAAAGAATAAAATCAATCTGATTTTGGTATTGACCAGCTGGTGATTTCCATGTGTAGAATCGTCTCTCATGTTGTTGCTAGAGGGTGTTTTCTATGACCAGAGCATTTTGTTGGCAAAACTCTGTTAGCCTTTGCTCTCCTTCACTTTGTACTCCAAGGCCAAACTTGCCTGTTACTCCAAGTATCTCTTGACTTCCTACTTTTCCATTCTAGTCCCCTATGATGAAAAGGACATCTTTTTTGGTGTTAGTTCTAGAAAGTCTTGTAGGTGTTCACAGAACCGTTCAACTTCAGCTTCTTTAGCATTAGTGGTTGGGACATAGACTTGGATTACTGTGATACTGAATGGTTTGCTTTGGAAACAAACAAAGATCATTCTGTTGTTTTTGAGATTGCATCCAGGTACTGCATTTCAGACTCTTCTGTTGACTATGAGGGCTACTCCATTTCTTCTAAGGGATTCTTGCCCACAGTAGTAGATGTAATGGTCATCTGAATTGAATTCACCCATTCTGATTCACAGTTCACTGATTCCTAAACTGTCAATTTAGATCACAATTCCTAAAATGAAAAGCAACATTTTGACCACTTCCAATTTATATTGATTCATGGACCTAACATTCCAGGTTCCTAGGCAATACTATTCTTTATAGCATTGGACTTTACTTCCATCACCAGTCACATCCACAACTGGGTATTATTTTCATATTGGCTCAGCCTCTTCATTCTTCTGGAGCCATTTCTCCACTCTTCTCCAGTAGCATATTGGGCATCTACTAACCTGTGGAGTTCATCTTTCAGTGTCATATCTCTTTGTTTTTTCATACTCTTCATGAGATTATCAAGGCAATAATACTAACGTGGTTTGTCATTTCCTTATCCACTGGACAACATTTTGTCAGAACTCTCTGTCATGACATGTCCACACTGAGTGGTCCTATATGGCATGGCTCATAGTTTCATTGAGTTAGACAAGGCTGTGATCCATGTGATCAGTTTGGTTAGTTTTCTGTGACTGCGGTTTTCATCCTGTCTGCCCTTGATGGATAAGAGGCTTGTAGAATCTTCCTGAATGTAGGGACTGGCCCAGAAAAACAACTAAATTAAAGCGACACAGGCAACCTCCCCAGAAAAAGAATTCAGAATGATAGTGAAGATAATTCAGGATCTTGGGGGGGAAAATGGAGGTAAAAATTGAGAAGGTACAAGAAATGTTTATCAAGGACCTGAAGAACTAAAGAACAGAGATGAACAATATTCTAGAAGGAATCAATAGCACAGTAATTGAGGCAGAACAGGTAAGTGTCCTGGAAGACAGAATGGTGGAAATTAATGCTGCAAGACAGAATATGGAAAAAGAATGAAAAGAAATGAAGATATCCTAACAGACCTCTAGGACAACATTAAATGCACCAATATTTGCATTATAGGGATCCCAGAAGGAGAAAAGAGAGAAAAAGGACTTGAGAACATATCAGAATAGGTAATAGCTGAAAACTTCCCCAACATGGGAAAGGAAATAGTCAAACATATCCAAGAAGCTCAGAAAAGTGCCAGGCAGGATAAACCCAAGGAGGAACACACTGAGATACATTATAATTGAACTGACAAAAATTAAACACAAAGATAAATTATTAAAAGCAACAAGAGAAAAAAGACAAATAACATATAAGAGACAACCCATAAGGTTATCAGCCGATTTCTCAACAGAAACTCTACAAGCCAGAAGGGAAGGGCATGATATATTCCAAGTGATCAAAGGGAAGAACCTACAAACTATCTAGCAAGACTCTCATTCAGATTTGATGGAGAAATCAAAAGCTTTCCAGGCAAGCAAAAGTAAAGAGAATTCAGCACCACTAAACCAACTTTACAGCAAATGCTAAAGGAACTTCTCTAGACACAAAACACATGAGAAAGAAAAGATCTACAAAAAAATAAACCCCAAAGAATTAACAAAGTGGTGATAAAATCATACATATCAATAACTACCTTAATTGTAATTGGATTAAAGGTATCAAGCAAAAGACACAGACTGGCTGGCTTGATACAAAAACAAGCCTGTTATATGTTGTCTACAAGAGACCCACTTCATACCTATGGACACTTCAGACTGAAAGTAAGGGGATGGGAGAAGGTATTTCACACAAATGGAAATCAGAAGAAAGCTGGAGTAGCAATACTCATATCAGACAAAACAGACTTAAAACAAAGACTGTTATAAGAGACAAAGAAGGACACTACATAATGATCAAGAGTTCAATCAAAGAAGATGATATAACAATTATAAATACATATGCACTCAAAATAGGAGCACCTCAATATGTAAGGTAAAAACTAACAAATATAAAGGCAGAAATTGACAGTAATGCAATAACAGTAGGGGATTTTAATACCTTACTTTCATCAATTGACAGATCATCCAGACAGAAAAATCTATGAGGAAACAAAGGCCTTAAATGACACTTTAGATGAGTTGGATTTAACTGATATTTATAGAGCACTCAATCCAAAAGCAGCAAACTACAGCTTTTTCTCAAGTGCACATGGAACAGTCTCCAGGACTGATCACAGGCTGGGCCACAAGGCAAGCAATGATAAGTTTAAGAAAACGGAAATCATATCAAGCATCTTTTCTGATCGCACTGTCAGAAACAAGAAGATCAGAAATAAACTACAAGCAAAAGCTCTAAGAGACACAAACGTGGGAGCTAAACAATACTGTAATAAATAACCACTGGATCACTGAAGAAATCAAAGAAGAAATTAAAAATTACCTAGAGACAAATGAAAACAAAAAAGGTCCAAGTTATGGGATGAAGTAAAAGCAGTTCTAAGAGGGAAGTTTGTAGCGACACAATCTAACCTCAATAAACAAGCAAAATCTCAAATAAACAATCTAACTTTACACCTAAAACAACTAGAGAAAGAACAAACAAAACCTGAAGTTAGTAGAAGGAAGGAAATCATAAAGATTAGAGTAGAAATAAGTGAAATAGAGACAAAGAAAACAATAGCAAAGATCAATGAAACTAATAATCAACTCTGTGAAAAGATAAACAAGATTGATAAACCTTATTCATCAAGAAGAAAAGGAGAGGACTCAAATCAGTAAAATTAGAAGTGAAAAAGAAGTTACAACTGACTCAACAGAAATACCAAGAATCCTAACAGACTGCTATGAACAACTGTATGCCAATAAAATGGACAACCTGGAAGAAATGGAAAATTTCTTAGAAAGGTACAGTCTATCTAGACTGAACCAGGAACAGAAACTATGAACAGATTGATTACAAGTACTGAAACTGAAACCATAATTTAAAAACTCCCAACAAACCAAAGTCCAGAACCTAACACTTCACTGGCAAATTTTATCGATCATATAGTGAAGAGTTAACACCTATCCTTCTGAAACTGTTCCAAAAAACTGCAAAGGAAGGAAAACTTCCAAACTCATTTTATGAGGCCATCATCACCCTGATACCAAAACTAGACAAAGATACCACAAAAAAAGAATATTACAGGCCAATATCACTAATGAACACAGATGCAAAAATACTCAACTAAATACTAGCAATCCATGTCCAACAATACATTAAAAGGTCATACACCATGATTAAGTGGGATTTACCCAGGAATGCAAGGATATTTCAATATCCGCCAATCAATCAATGTGATACACTCCATCAACAAATTGAAGAATAAAAACCATATGATCATCTCAGTAGCATTGGAGAAGGAAATGGCAACCCACTCCAGTGTTCTTGCCTGGAGAATCCCAGGGACAGGAGAGCCTGGTAGGCTGCCATCGGTGGGGTTACACAGAGTCGGACATGACTGAAGTGACTTAGCAGCAGCATTTATGATAAAAAGTCTCCAGAAAGTGGGCCTAAGAGGGTATATGCTGCTGCTGCTGCTGCTGCTAAGTCGCTTCAGTCGTGTCCGACTCTGTGTGACCCCATTGACGGCAACCCATCAGGCTCTTCCGTCAACTGGAATTCTCCAGGCAAGAATACTGGAGTGAGTTGCCATTTCCATCTCCAATGCATGATGCATGCTAAGTTGCTTCAGTCATGCCCGACTCCATAGACGGCAGCCCGGCTCCCCTGTCCCTGGGATTTTCCAGGCAAGAATACTGGAGTGGGTTGCCATTTCCTTCTCCGAGTCTCCAAGAGGGTACATATCTGCTGCTGCTGCTAAGCCATGTCAGTCGTGTCCGACTCTGTGCGACCCCATAGATGGCAGCCCACCAGGCTTCCCCCTTTCTGGGATTCTCCAGGCAAGAACACTGGAGTGGGTTGACATTTCCTTCTCCAATGCATGAAAGTAAAAAGTGAAAGTGAGGTCGCTCAGTCGTGTCTGACTCTTCGCGATCCCATGGACTGTAGCCTACCAGGCTTCTCCGTCCATGGGATTTTCCAGGCAAGATTACTGGAGTGGGGTGCCACTGCCTTCTCCTACCTCAACATAATAAAGGTCATATATGACAAACCCACAGCTGGCATCATACTCTGAAAGCATTTCCTCTAAGATCAGAAACAAGTCAAGGATGTCACTCACCACTTTCACTCAACATAGTTTTGGAAGTCCTAGCTACAGCAATCAGAGAACGAAAGGAAGTACAGGGAATCCAAACCAGAAAAGAAGGAAGTTAAACTGTCACTGTTTCCAGATGACATGATACTATACATTGAAGATTCTAGATGCACCAGAAAACTACTAGAGCTCATCAGTGAATATGGGAATGTTGCAGGTTACAAAATTAATACACAGAAGTCTGTTGCATTTCTATACACTAACAATGAATTACTAGAAAGAGAAATTCAAGAAAAAATTCCATTTAACGTCGCATCAAAAAGAACAAAATACTTAGGTATAAACCAACCTAAGGAGACAAAAGACCTATACTTCAAAAACTGTAAGATGTTGATGAAAGAAATCGAAGGAGACATAACCAGATGGATGTACCATGTTTATCCAAGGATATACCATGTTTGTGGAAGAATCAATATTGTTAGAATGACTATACTACCCAAGGCAATATACAGATTCAGCACAATCCCTGTCAAATTACCAATGGCAATTTTCACAGAACTAGAACAAAAAATTCTCAAAATTTGTATGGAGGCACAAAAGACCCCAAATAGCCAAAGCAATCTTCAGAAAGAAAAACGGAGCTGGAGGAATCAAGCTCCCTGACTTCAGAGTATACTACAAAGCTACAGTCATCCAAACAGTATGGTGACATCACACACACACACACAAAAAGTCATTGGAGCAGGTTAGAAAACCCAGAAATAAGCCCATGCACCTATAGCCAATTAATCTATGACAAAGGAGGCAAGACTACACAATGTTGGAAAGACAGTGTCTTCAACAAATGGTGCTGGAAAAACTGGACAGCCACATGTAGAAGATGAAATTAGATCATTTCTTAACTCCACACACAAAAATAAGCTCAAAATGGATAAAGGCCTAAACGTTAAACTGGATACTATAAAACTCTTAGGAAAACATATGCAGAACATTCTCTGACATAAATCACAGCAACATCTTTCTTACTCATTTCCCAGAATAATGTAAATAAAACCAAAAATAAACAAATGGGATCTACTTAAACTCAAAAGCTTTTGCACAGCAAAGGAAACAAGAAACAAAACAAAAAGACAGCTCACAGATTGGGAGAAAATATTTGCAAATGATATCCTGATAGGGGACTAGTCTCCAAAATTTACAAACAGCCTATGACACTTAACAGCATCAAAACAAACAACCCACTCAAAAAAATGGGCAGACCACCTGAATAGACATTTCTCTAAAGAGAACATACAGATGGTCAACAGGCACCTTAAAAGATCTTCAACATCGCTAGTTATTTGAGAAATGCAAGTCAATCAAAACTACAATGAGATATCACCTCACATTGGTCAGAATGGCTATCATCAAAAAATCCACAAACAACAAATGCTGGAGAGGCTCAGAGGAGAAGGCAACCCTCCCGCACTGGTGGTAGGAATGTAAATTGGTACACCCACTATGGAGAACAGGATGGAGGTTCCTTAAAAAACTAAAAGTAGAGCTACCATAAGACCCTGCAATCCCATTCCTGGGCATACATCCAGAGAAAAACATGGCCCGAAAAGATACACACACCCCAGTGTTCACTGCAGCACTGTTTGTAACAGCCAAGACACGGATACAACCTAAATGCCTATCGACAGAGGAACGGATGAAGAAGATGTGGGGGGTGTGTGTGTGATGCTATACTACTACAATGTCATGTGTTATATTGCACAATGTTATATTACTCGGCCATTAAGAAGAATAAAGAAAGGCCAATAAGGCCATTTGCAACAACATGGACAGACCTACTGAGTGTCATATTGAGAGAAGTCAAGTCAGACAGAGAAGGAGAATTCCTTATATGTGGAATCTAAAAAAAACAAATGATACAAATGAATTTACAAAACACAAAGAGACTCACAGACTTAGATAACCAACCCATGGTTGTCAGAGGGGAAGGGATAAGTTAAGGATACTGGGAAGGTTATGTACACACTGCTATATTTAAAATGGATAACCACCAGAAACCTATTGTACAGCACATGGAACTCTGCTCAGTGTTATGTGCCAGCCTGGATGGAAGGAGAGTTTGGGGGATAATGAATACACGTATATGTATGACTGAGTCCCTTCACCATTCACCAGAAACTATCACAACACTGTTATTCAGCTACACTCCAATACAAAACGTTTTTGGTGTTAAAAGAAATAAAAATTAAATTTAAAAAAATTATCACAGCTACCTACTAACTGAAATCTGAAATCTGTTTTACTGACAGAGACCTCAAAATTGGGGGCATTAAAAACCTCAAAAGAAACTTCCTACCTGAGACTTCATGTAGGTAACACTGCATAATATTAGAGACAGTATTCTAACCTCACACTGTGCCCTGTGCCCCCACTTCTGGATAAGCAATACCTCTACTACCGTTTCATTTATCCCTATATTATAGGGATAATAAAAGAACAGTATCATACTGAAATATATTGTTTATTAAAAGCACAAAAATAATGTAGGGTAACAAACCAAGCAAAAGATTATTAATGAATTCAGTACAAATTAGACCCAGTCAAGGAGGTGGGGGAACTACTTAAGAATAAAATCCAAGGGTCATAAAAGGGTCATAAAATAAAAATAAATATCTCAGGAAAAGAGAAGCTATCGATAAAATCAAGAGGTGAATCAAAATCAAGAACTTGAGAAATAAAGAAGCTACAGTAAAAGACTAAATGTTGACTATTGTGTTTATTAAATACAAATACATTTAAGTATAAAATTGAGAATAATTACTCCAGCAACAGATAGTCTGATCATTATCTGTTTGCCTAAGAGGACCCAAACTATATTCACTGTCCCTGCATAATCACTAATATGACCTCCTTTTTCTCTCACAAATATCCTCGGATGGATAAGGTTATATGGTTGCTCAAGATTTATAACACTTACCTTATGTCCCAAAATTAGAAAAAGTAATTTATCAAGCATTTGGAGACAGGGGAGGAAATGTAAGAGTACAAAATTTTTTACATTTTCTATAGAATATAGTCACATTAGACTTTAAGTAAAACACAGTATTATTTAAAGCAGTAGGTAATCTGCGCATTTGAAGGAAAGAAGAATACTTATGTGTGCAACTTACTTTAAAAAAGGTGAACAGTGATGACAGGATAGACACATAATAAAGCAAGCACAGTATAATGCTGATTATATTCAAAGACTCTGGATGGCAGTGTTTCTGAGTATTCACTGTAAAATTCTCTCAACTTCTGTGTACAGTTTGAAACACTCAAAATATTGTAGGAAAATGAAATTCACCTAATATTAATAACAGTTGTTTCTAGGTGATTAAATTTAGTGAATTTATTTATTTTCTTGCTCTCATCTGTGAACATTTCTATTTGGCCTTTTGTGATAGGGTATTATTTTACAAATGTCATTTTATAACCATAGTGCTAGTTTCTTAAATAGTTGCCTGATACCAGCTGCATCAGTTTGCCAACAGAAGTCCATATAGTCAAAGCTATGATTTTTCCAGTAGTCTGTACAGATGTACAGTTGGACCATAAAGAAGGCTGAGGACCCAAGAATTGATTTTTTTTGAATTGTGGAGCTGAAGAAGATTCTTGAGAGTCCCTTGAAGTGCAAGGAAATCAAACCAGTCAACACTAAAGGAAATCAACCCTGAATATTCACTGGAAGGAATGATGCCAAAGCTGAAGCTCCAATACTTTGGCCACTTAATGCGAAGAGCTGACTCATTGGAAAACACCCTGAGACACTGGGAAAGATTGAAGGCAAAAGGAGTAGGGGGCAGCAGAGGATGAGATGGCTAAATGGCATCACCAACTCAATGGACATGAATTTGAGCAAACTCCAGTAGATAATGGAAGACAGAGGAGCCTGGCATAAAGAGTTGGACAACTTAGCAACTGAACAGCAAAAATCAGTTACTTATCAGTTTCTACCATTAAATTATTAAAATAAAGCCTAGTATTGTGTCTCATTCATTATGTCCCCCGTGACCAGCCTGGTACTTGACTCCTAGATGCATACTCGTATAGCCAAGTAACTAATGGAACAACTTACTAGAAATGCAGAAATAGAATAAAATAGCTCTCTCATAAGTAACACAGTCCTGGGTCAAGACACCTTTCTCCATCCCCTTGTGGCAGGAGAATTACTCTTTCAAAAACATTTGTTATTATGTGCCAGGAAGCATTTAACAGGAGGCGTCCTGTGTGCTGTTTTGGATCTGTCAGGAATTCTCTGTTCCTTATTAATTCCTGAATAATCGGGAATTAAGAGGAGAGGCAAGCCTCTCCCAGGGGCTGAGGAATCCAGGCATTTCCTTCATTAGTTTTTCTATAAGGTGATAAGTACCCTCTTCCTTCTTGTGAGCCATATGGTAAAAGTGATTGTTTACAACTCTCTCTCTCTCTTTAATATGGATCGCCTATGTTTTGTCAGTCTGGAATTTTAATCTTTATCTTTGCTGAGAATAACTACCTTGTAAGACAGTATATATGCCCACATCATGTTGATTAAAACACCGTTGCTCCATCAGAGCTCTGGTCTACCGTGTCTGTCTTTCTTTTTCTTTCTCTCTCTCTCTCAGGCTGTTTCATTGGAGCGCAGAGGCCCTCTGAGTTCACTTTCCTGCCCAGGCATCTAAGACCCTCTCGAGAAGGCGCTCTGCGCCTTCACCCCGTCGAGAGGGCATTTGAGGCCTCCATGAACAGAGCAAGCCCCGTGCCAGGGGCTTTATTGGCTTTCCAACATATCAGCCTCTTTCTCTCCTTTACTTTCTTATCGTTGACTACGGACCACCAGGTTCCGGTCCATTAAAGGACCTCAACAATTATGATAAGAGACAGCAGCCCAAGATGAAAGTTGATCATTAAAACTTGGAAGGAGTGTGTACATAAGGTTCCTTATGTTTGGTGGTAATATTCATTTGGTAAAAAAAATATTACAAAAACAAAACATTTTTTCCATTTCACATATGCATGTTATATTTGGAGATAAGATGTGTGTCCACAAAAAGGAGATTAGTTAGATCATAAAATAGTATGAAATGAAACACTATCACAGTCATTAACAAGATGAGACAAACTTACCTAAAAGGACAGTCACAACTTACCTTTAAGTAAATCCAAAAGGATTACGTATCACAACATTATGTACAGAACCATTTCATATTTTAAAAATAAACATGTGCCTACTCACTCCTTAACTTATTTTATACACTGTGAAGTAAAATGAGGTGTTAGTCACTCAGTCATGCCCGACTCTTTGTAACCCCATGGTCTGTAGCCCGCCCACCAAGTTCCTCTGTCCATGGGATTCTTCAAGCAAGAATACTGGAGCTGGTTGCCACTCCCTTCTCCAGGGAATCTTCCCCAGCCAGGGATCAAACCTGGGTCTCCTACATTGCAGGGAGATTCTTTACTGCTGACACACTGTACATGCTAAATATCTTAAAGGATATACAGCAAATTGACAGTGGTTTATTTCTAGAGGAGAAGATTATAGGGGTGTATGTATTCTACTTTATAAATTTCTGTGTTACCTGAAATACTCACCTGTGTTACTTTATAAACAACAGTTACTACCAAGTAGAAATACACAGTGAAAGATATACCCAAAAAAGAATAGTTAAATGGCAAGACATTCTGATTTTTCTAGGAAGAAATGTGTGACACAGCCAGGGACTGCCTCAGATACTCCATAGGTCTTTGCTGTTCCTATAGAACCTTCCTATCTGTGGACTGACTCTGCTCTCTTTGAAGCTTTGTTCATTTCACTTCAATCTAATCTTTACTTTCTAGTCAGATAACTGAGAAAGTGAAGACATTTCAATATATTCCAACTTGAACAGTTACCACTACATTCATTTTTATTGATAAACAACTCAGATCATTTCAGTAAAAATGACCTGGAGTAAGTATCAAAAGTTCTTCTTGAATAACCAAGATTTTATGTATCTCTTTACTAAGAAACTGACGAAAGCAATCCCAGATATTTCAGATCTAATTTAGTGAACCATTAGAAAGAAGAGATACAAGAAACCAATATAAACACAACAAATAAAACCATTTTCCTGAATCTGGTAAGATATACTTTTGAGCTTTTCTGGTGATAAACATGCCAGAAATTGACAAATTTAGGGCTATTGAGTTACTGCAGAGGAACACAGTCCTACCCATGTTAACTGAGTTTTCATTCTGCTACCATAAACATCAATTGCTATTTAAAGGCTTTCTTTTACAGTCTAAGTACATGGTTGGCCAAAAGGTTCATTTGGGTTTTTCCATAAACCCAAACAAACCTTCTGTTCAATGCAATGGAAAAGCAAAAAGCAGACAAATGTTTGAGCTGGTCACAAAATATCAACTATACAATTATGTACAGAGGTTGCCCATACATACCTGAAGAAATTAGTACCCTTTCAACTAACCTATCTCTGTACCACTTCTTTTTTATTTCAATCTTTTCAACATTACAGGTGTGTCTGAACACTCTTATTCCATCTTATTCTCCTCTCTCCCATTTAGGTAAAAGTATTATTTCTTTTAAATCTATCTTTATATCTATAGAGGCAAACACCAAAAAAGGTACATAAAATCATAAGCAATATAAAATATAGTTTTATATATTTTTAATTGGCATAATGTTCTCTTCTAATTTCATACTGAAACTTTTAAGCCAAAGTTTTGTTTTAGAAATTTATGCATGTTGACACATATAGGTATAATCATTTATTTCCATTGCTGTAGAGTATTTATAAGAATTATAAGAATTTTTAAAATTTTTATGAACAATGAGCACTGTTCACGGTTTTGAGACTCTCTCCATAAGACTTCTTAAACTGGATCTTCACTGCTTCCATAATCAGAATTAAGACAGACCATGAACTTGGAAAGAAATAAAAATATATCTTCATTGTCACAAATCTCTAACTAAAATTTAACATTTCAATTATAAACAGAAATAACAAGCACCAGAGAATAAACAGAAATAACAAGCACCAGAGAATAAACAG